>NC_052157.1:73618847-73768516 GCF_902713615.1 Scyliorhinus canicula
TCAGACTCTCCCACGCACTCGCAGACTCTCTCACCCGCACTCTCAGACTCTCACTCTGCACTCTCAGACACTCTTCCCCCCGCACTCTCAGACACTCTCCCCCCCGCACTCTCAGACTCTCTCCCCGTGCACTCTCAGACTCTATGCCCCTGCAATCTCAGACTCTCTCCCCCCGCACTCTCAGATTCTCTCGCCCGCACTCTCAGACTCTCTCTCCCCCGCACTCTCAGCCTCTCCCCCGCACTCTCAGACTCTCCCCCGCACTCTCAGACTCTCCCCTGCACTCTCAGTCTCTCTTCCCCGCACTCTCAGACTCCCCCCCCCCGCACTCTCAGACTCTCCCCCCCCGAAATCTCAGACTCTCCCCCCCCGAAATCTCAGACACTCCCCCGTCCACTCAGTCTCTCTCCCCCCGTACTCTCAGACACTACCCCGCCCACTCAGTCTCTCTCCCCCCGCACTCTCAGAATCTCTCCCCCCCGCATTCTCAGACTCTCTCCCCCCGCACTCTCAGACTCTCTCCCCCCGCACTATCAGACACTCTCCCCCCCGCGCTATCAGACTCTCTCCTGCCGCACTCTCAGACTCACCCCCGCTCTCTGAGACTCTCTCCCCAATCTCTCATGTGTCTTACAATAGCTTTTAAATTGAACAAAGCTATAAATTTACTGACTACTTAATTAGCTCTGATACTTACTCCTTTGTGATGTGCAGTTGGTAATTAACATATAATCTTCACTCAACCACTACTGGTCCCTGTACTATTACATTAACTAAGGTGGCAGCATGGTGGTGTAGTGGTTAGCACTGCTGCGTCACGGCGCGAAGGTCCCAGGTTCAATCTCGGCTCTGGCTCACTGTCCGTGTGGAGTTTGTACATTCTCCCCGTGCGTGTTTGGATTTCGCCCCCACAACTCAAACATGTGCACAGCAGGTGGATTGGCCACACTAAATTGCCCCTTAATTGGAAAAATCGAATTGCGTACTCTAAAATTTAAAAAAAATCTATTACATTAACTATGATCTGCTCTCACTCACATTATGTTTCCTTCAGTCTTTCCTCTAGCTTTGTCTTCACCCTCTCACCCACAAGGCTCAGCATCAATGCCTTATATCATTGTACATTTAGCGCCCCCTAGTGGTTGATTCAGACATTTCATTAACCCTTGCAGTTCTTACATTTGTGATAATGTCACATCCCCCTTTCTTTGGGAAAAGTGGGTATTACCTTTTGTTCGTAACATTTTTTTATTTGATCATTACATTAGCGAGCAGGAATCATTAACTTGTTCTTTACATTCAGTTGCAAAATAACTGATAAGTCACATTGGTGATGACAGATGAATAGTTATTACAGTCATTTCAAATATTATCTGTTCGGTGGTCTCCTCATTCTCAATCTCAGCGGTTTCGTCAAAGTATGCAAGTGATCTTCCAAATTGCCTTGATGCATTGGTGGCAATGAAGGATTAGGAAAGTCAATGTCTTTGAAGCTGGCGTCCTGAGCAATAATGTTCTGAGCTTCAGATGGAACATGTTTTTTTATTTTCAGAAATGCTCTTCCAGTTCTTCTGAACATTGAACCTTGTTCTATCTGAACCAAGTACGATCTGGGTGCAACTTGTCTTAATACTTTACCAATGTGTTGCCATCCACCATCAGGATTTTGTGTACGAATGCAGTCTCCTTCTTTTAACTTTGATAAAGGTTTTGTGTGTTTGTTGTAGTTCTCTTTTTGTTTCTGTTTTCGGAACCTCAGGCGGTTATGTATTTCTCGATGATCCATATTTTGAACCGTGATCTCTGGAAACTTGGTGCAAATTTTTCTTCCCATCAACATTTGAGCAGGCGACAAAGCTGATGAGAATGGGGTTGCTCTGTATGTCAACTGTGCCAAAGATAACTCTTTGTTGTCATCGATTGCTTTACCGAATAGTTTTTTGACTATTCCTCCACCTTTCTCTGCTTTGCCATTGGATCGGGGGTGGGGGGGGGGGGGGGGGGGGGGTGGGGGGGTGGTGTGTGAAATGGCCTTGATGTGATGTGGTTTAAATTATAACGTTCTGCAAATTGTGTCCACTCCCAGCTGGTGAAGCAAGGACCATTGTCAGAGACGTGTAATGGAATTGTACGGCGAGCAAAAACAGATTTTGCTGCTCGGATTACAGATCGAGTTGTTGAATCGTTCAGCGTAATCACCGCGGGATAGTTGGAATAATAGTCAATTATGACGAGATAGCCACGACCTTTAAAGTAGAACAGATCAATACCAACTTTCATCCATGGATTGGTGATGAGTTCATTTTCTTCCAAGCTCTCTTTGCATTGCACAGATTGACACATCTGACAAATGCTGCATTCCTGCACATGATTGTCCACATCCTTGTTGATTCCAGGCCAGTACACAGATTGTCTTGCTCGTCTACAACTTTTTTCAATACATGGGTGACCCTCCTGTATCTGTTCCATGATACCATGTCAGAGGCTGAAGGAATAACTATTCTGTCTCGTTTGAGTAGTAATCCCTTAATTACTGTGAGGTCATCTTTGAGATTGCAAAAACTGGAACAACACCCATTGGCCACCCTTCTTTCAGATATTTGATTACCCTTTGGAGTGTCAAGTCCTTTTCTGTTTCTTCCTTTATGATTTGTAGTTTTCTGTCAGACACTGGTTGCATTTCAGTAACAAATGAAGCTTGTGCTTGCACAATGTGTACTATCTCTCTGTCTGCTGTTTCGGTATCTGTGGTAGCTCTGGATAAGGTGTCAGCAACAACTAATTCTTTCCCTGGTGTGTAGACTAGTGTAAAATTGGAGCATCCTCATTCCCTGAAGACGCGGCGACATCTCGTTAAGGCCTTTCTTCATGATGTTAACTAGAAGGCCTGCGATCAGTTTCTACAATACAATGTGGCATTGTACAATTGGATAAGTTGGGAATGAACTTTCCCATGGGGTTTACCACACCGAAGATTTGTAGAATCGCTTTCTTGTCGGTTGCTACTGGCATTTCCCCTATGCCATTGTTTTTTTCTGGATCCGGTTGAATTCCTTCCTGTGACACGATATCGCCTAAGAATTTCAATTTGGGGAAACCAAACTGACATTTGTCACAATTTAATTTCAATCCATAATGATTAACTCTGTCGAGCATTTTCCTGAACCAATCAAGATGCTGTTCTGGAGTATTGGAGCAGATGATGATGTCATCAACGTAGACGCATACCCCTGGAATCCCTTCGATTACTGTTTCCATGGCCCTATTAAAGATCTCAGATGCCGATATTATTCCAAACAGTAGCCAATTGAAGCAATATCTTCCGAAAGGCACATTGAAGGTGCAGAGCTTTCGGCTTCGAATGTCGAGTTGCCAGAAACCTTTTGAGACGTCCAACTTGGTGAACAGTTGGCATTAGCCATTTTGGATGTGATTTCTTCCCTCTTGGGTATTTGGTAGTGTTCCACCGTAATGTTGGTGTACAGGTCTTTTGGATCAATACAGTCTCTTGTTAGGTTTGCATACCATTGAACTGACCCAGTCCGTCGTTGGGTGACCTTGGAGATGACATCTTGCTGTTGCATGCAGTCAAGCTTGGTCTTGAGACGATCCCTCAATGGAGCTGGCACTCATCTTGGCACATGTATCAACGGTTTGGCATCCTTTTTTACTTTGATTGAGTATGTAAAGGTTAGGGTACCCGTTCCTGAGAAAACATGTGAAAACTTGTCCAAAAGCTGCCCAATTTCATTCTGCAGCATGTCTTTCAACTTACTCGTTGTGTGTATCTGCTTTACTAGGTTTAATTTATTGCAACCATCCACTCCAAGTAGTGATGATTTATCATCCTCAAAGTCGATTGACATTTTGACGTCGCCATTCCAAACAATGAGACAGCAGGAACCTTTCATGGCTATGGTATTCCCATTATAGCCAGTCAGTCGACAGGTAGATTTCAGTACTTGCGATGTACTGTATGCTTGCCTTAAATTATTTTTGGTAATTAGATTTGCTTGTGCTCCAGTGTCTATTTTAAATGGAATATCTGAGCCACTTATTTCAGGGAGTCCAGTCCACTCTTTAATAATTTTTGAAAGCTGTTGTACTGATTTGTTATCACAGTCCAGTGCACTAATCCTAGTAACTGCATCAACCATGAAAGTATCCTTTAGTTTGTACAGGGAGGAATCATCATTATCAGTTCAGATATTTTGTCTTTTTTCTTCACTCTGTACACTTTGAATCTTCCGATAGTCATGGTAGGATTTTAAAAATGTGTTTGCTGGAGAAGCTGTTGAGAAACGGCATTGTGTTGCAAAGTGATTGAACTTGCAACAATTGGAACATTGTTTGCCTTTTGCCGGACAGTTATTTTTACTGTGGGCGTGGCCACAGCGTATGCACGTCGTCATGCTTGTGACATCACTCTCAAAACGGTCGCCAACCGCTGTACACAGTTTGCTTTTCTGTGACACAGCATTAATGGCATCGACCATGTTTCCCGACTTCACGCCTTTTCCGTTTGCCCTGAACTCTGCATATTCAGAGGATTCTTGTTCACTGACTTTTCACATATTAATCGCATCTTCTAGCGGCAAAATCAGTCGTCTCTGCATTTTTTCTCACAAACGTTCATCATTTATCCCAAACACAACCTGATCAAGCAGCATTGAATCAGCAATGGAGGAAACGTTACACAACTTTAAAGCAGTCGAACTTCCGATGGCGGCGATGTGCTGAGCAGGCGCACATCAGGTGGCTCTCTTCCCAATCAGACCCAACATAGTTTATTAATTGGAAATTCTGGACGAAAAAGTCTCCCAAAATCCACCCGAATACAAATGACACAGGAGAAGAGCATGCCTGGCACCAATAGACTGAGGGGACGGCGGGATATCAGGAGTAGCAGCGAAGGAAAGGGGCAGGAACAGTGGGCGAGCAGACGGGCAGCCCCACGAGGCGAGGTGGAGACTCGGGCGAAACCCAAGGCGGAAAGGTCGGTGAACCGAACAGCGGAGCAGGAGCAGGACGTGACAATCCACCCCCCCCCCCCCCCCCCCCCCCCCACCGCCTCCGCCCCATGCACAGGGGGAAGAATGGAAGACAGAGCGACAGGACTGAAGCTCTGGATACCGAAGTGAGAAGGTTAGTGGTGGCCCAGGGGGCCTAAACTGAAAAGTGGAGGACCACGAAAACAGGTCCAGACGGCAAAACATCCGCATCGTGGGCCTGTCAGAGGGGATTGAGGTGAGGGACCCAACCGGCTACATCGCCCAAATGCTGGGCAAGCTAGTGGCGATAAGGGACTATCCAAACCCCCCAGAAATGGACAGGGCACACAGGCCGCTTCGGCCCAGGCCCAAAACCAGGAGCAGCCCAGGGTGATAATCACAAAGCTGCACTGGTTCCAACACCGAGAAAAGATCTTAAGGTGGGCCCCGCCATACAAAATCACGCTCATGGGAAGGACATAGAATCAGGGTGGACCGAGATATTGGGGCAGACCTGGCAAAAAAGAGGGCCGAGATTAATCGAGCAAAATCGGCGCTCTATAAAAGTGGGGTATGATGTGGAATGCTATTCCCGGCCAGACTCTGGGTGACATTCAAGGGCAAAGAACTGTACTTCAACACTCCAGCAGAGGCTGATGAGTTTGTCAAAATGAACAAATTAGAGGGAGAGCAAACGCGGCAGCGATGAATGCTGCAGCGGCGGAAGAGGAAAGAAACGGAGAGCGGAGGACAGACCGCAGAGACAATAATAATACGAACTATGTGCATATGTTTTTTACGCGGGACTATGCTGTCTCGTTTTCAAGCTCGTCTCTTCCCTCGATGTGATGAGGGGGAGCAGGGCAAAGGGATCGAGGAAAGGGAAAACAGGCAGGGGTGGAAGCGAATGGGTAAAACAGGGTCAAGAACTACACAAGCACTGGGAGGGGAGCCACCATACCAGGGAGGAGGGCTAACACAGGAGGGCAGAAAGCAAGAGGGCCATGGCGCGCCTCTCAAGGGAGAGAGAGCACCTGGACAAAAGCGGAGGGGGGGACAGGGCAGAAGGGAGAGGAGAATAAAGGGGGATGACAGAGGGACTGGGACAAAGTGGGGGGGGGAGCGCAGGACAGAAAAGGAACAAAATGGAAGGATAAGGACAAGAACCGGATCAGGCGCAGTCTTCGGCAGGCATGGAGCAGGGTGAGGAACCAAGATGGTGCTGCCAATAGCCACCCGGGAGGGCCCCTGGGCAAAGGGAGACCCGGGAGTGCAGAGACACACCCATGTGGTGTACACACAGTTGGCGGCCATGTTGAGTGCCCCTGGACAAAGGGAAACCCCGGAGTGCTGGAGCCCGACCTCATGGTGAGAGCGGCGACCGTGGCCATTTTGGACGGCCCCCTAGCAAAGGGAAACCCCGGCATACGGGGGCAGGTCCACAAGGTAAGTATGGGTGATCCCGCAGGACTGGGGGTGGGGAGGGGGGGGGGTCAGAAACCCACACCAGGATTGTTACCTGGAACGTGAGGGGACTCAACGGCCGAGTGAAAAGATCCAGAGTCTTCGCCCACCTAAGAAGCCTGAAAGTCGACATAATCTACCCTTGAGAGACGCACCTGAGGGAGAAGGACTGACTGCTGGTCAGGAAGGGCTGGGTGGGACAGACCTACCATTCATGCTACGGGACGAGGGCCGGGGGGGAGCAATATTAATTAGCAAAAGGAGAGGTTTACGGGAACCAAGACAGTTACGGACCCAGGGGGAAGGTACGTCATGGTCAGCGGTGTTGTGGAAGGGGCACCGGTCGTACTGGTAAATGTGTACGCTCCCAGCTGGGACCACACAGAATTCATAAAGAAGCCATGGCGGAAACCCCCAACATTGACCATTGACCGACGCACCGACTAATTATGGGGGGGCGACTTTAACTGTGTGCAGGACCCACTGACTGACCGATCACACCCCAGAACAGGGAAAAAGCCTGGCATGGCTAGGGAGCTAGGAGCTTTTATGGAGCAAATGGGGGCGGTGAACCCATGGAGGCTCCTGCACCCGGGAGAAAAAGAATTTTCATACTTCTCAAGCACACAAGATGTACCCCTGCATCGACTTTTTTGCAGTGGCGTGATCGGTGCTTCAAGGAACCATAGGAGCGGAATACTCTGCGATCAGTATCTCCAACCACGCTCCACACTATGTGGATGTGAGGTTGGAGACAGGCCGGGCCCAGCGCCCCACGTGGAGGTAGGACACGGACCTCCTGGCCGACAAGGCCTTCTGTCAAAAAACATCGCAGGACATAGGTGATTACATTAGTAACAACCAAAACAGGGAGGTCTCCATGTTCTGGGAGGCACTGAAGGCTGTTATTAGAGGAGAGATCATAGCCAACAAGGCAAGCAGAGATAGGGAAGAGAGGGTGGCCAGGCAGCAGCTGGTTGACTCCGTTCTGGAAGTCGATAGAAAATACTCCGAGGCCCCGACCATAGGGCTGCTGGTGGAGAGGAGAAAGCAGCAAATGGACTTTAACCTGCTAACCACTGGGAAAGCAGTGAACCAACTCCACCAGACACGGGGGATCTTCTAGGAACACTGAGACAAGGCTGGCCTCCTATTGGCTCACCAGCTGAGAAAGCCAAAAGGGAAATAGTGCAGGTTAAGGATAGCAGAGGCAGACAGAGCCAAAGAAGGTCAATCGGGCATTTGAGACCTTCTACCGGGGACTGTACACCGCCGAGCCCCCCAATGGGGGCGCAGGAATGAAACAGTTCCTCGACAGACTGGAACTACCAGTTGTGGGGGAAGGCAGACGGGGGGAGCTGGCAGCACCAATAGATCTGGGAGAAATCATGGAGAGCATCAGCTCCATGCAGGCGGGGAAGGCTCCGGGACCCGATGGGTTACTGGCGGACTTCTACAAAACATTTGCACCAGTCCTGGCCCCACACCAAAGGGACATGTCCGCGGACTCATTGGCAGGGGGCACCCTGCCCCCCCCACGCTAGCGTAGGCCATAATCCCACTGATACCCAAAAAAGATAAAGACCCGATAGAATGTGGATCATACAGAACCATTTCACTGCTGAACGTGGATGCGAAAATACTCGAAAAGGTCCTGGCCAAAAGGCTGGAGGGCTGCGTACCAGAGGTGGTCGCAGAGGACCAAACGGGGTTTACGAAGGGTAGGCGGCACACAGGGAACATCATATGGCTGCTGAACATAAGAATGATCCCCCCGGGGAGAGAACACCAGAGGTGATTGTCTCCCTGAACGCAGAAACAGCCTTTGACAGAGTCGAATGGAGCTACCTCCTCGAGGTACTGGGACGGTTTGGGCTAGAAGCAGGATTCACCTCCTGGGTGAGGCTCCTGTACAACGCTCCCAAAGCAAGTGTCCGAACTAACACCACCAGCTCTGAATACTTCCAGCTACAGAGAGGAACAAGACAGGACTGCCCCCTATCCCCACCGGGCAGCAAAGGCAGAATGAGTGAGGGGATGGGTACAAGAACCTGACACAGATTAGAGGGGTAAAGGAACGACCCTCCTGGCCCTGGCCACAGCGGCACTCCCACCCTTAACAAAGTACACAACGAGCCCAGTGGTAGCGGCCAAGCTGAGAACGGGGACCCAGCTGAGACAGCACTTCGGGATAACCAAAATGTCCCCTATGGCCCCCATCTGCGACAATTACAGATTCGCCCCAGCCATGCTGGATACCATCTTCAAAGGATGGAGGCGGGACGGGGGCACACTGACGGGCGGGGTTTTTTACGTAGGGCACAGACTGGCGACACTGGACGAACTGATGAGGAAGTCGAAACTAGCAAAAGGACAGGAAATGAGGCACCTTCAAATAAAACACTTCCTCTGCAAAGAGACAGTAGGGTACCCCGGGGCCCCAGAAAACACACTACCAGAGGACCTGATAGGCACAAGCAGCATGGAGGAGGGGCTATGTGGGAAAATATACGGACAGCTACTGGTCAGAACTCAGACACCAAATTGGAGGACGAACTGGGGACAGAGGGTGGGGACGCTGGAGTGAAGCACTGAGCAGGGCAAACTCCACCTCCTCCTGCACAAGGCTCAGCCTAATGCAGCTCAAAGTGGTGCTCAGAGCGCACCTGACCAGAACCCGAATGAGTAGGTTCTTCCCGGAGGTGGAGGACAAACGTGAACGGTGCCAGAGGGGCCCGGCCAACCATACCCACATGTTCTGAGCTTGTCCCAAGCTTGCTGGGTTCTGGACAGCCATCTCCGAGGCAATGTCCAAGGTTGTGGGGGTGAGGGTGAAGCCATGCCCAATAGTGGCAATCTTCAGGGTATCGGAGCAGCCAGAGTTACACATGGGGAAGGGGGCCAACGCCCTGGCTTTCACTTCCCTAATCGCACGCCGGAGAATCCTGCTCGGCTGGCGATCGGCAACACCACCCACTGCTGCAGACTGGCTCGCTGACCTCACGGAATTTCTCCACCTGGAGAAGATTAAGCACGCCATCCGAGGGTCAGAGGAAAGCTTCCTGGATACTTGGGGGCAGTTTGTCAGCCTGTTCCAAAATCTGTTCGAGGGCAGCAATGAGGAGTAAGATAGAAAAATGGGAGAGAGAGGAAGAAAAAGAGGGAAGACAAGGGGAAAACAAAGATAGAGGGGGTCCAAAGAAATGCACAATCCAGGGGGAGGGGGGAGGAGGAGGAAAGGCTGGCAAGTCACAAAAAGGGGAAGAGGTGGAAGGGGGGCAACCCCCCTCCCTGATCACAAAGCAAACACAGCTGTAGTCGACGGGGGGAGTAAGAAAAGGAAGGGGTCGGAGGAAAAGGGGCGGACACAAGGGGGGGCGGGGGGCAGGGGTGGGTGGAAGGGACCATAGGTCGAGCCAGAGGGCGGCGAAATGTACACATAGTAAATTAAGGGAAGGATAGGATAAACCTTTCTGTATAATAAAATAAATTAACACAGGGGAAAAAATGTATATAACTGTTTATAAATGTGTAATGCCAATAAAAAGATTTTTTAAAAAAACTTTAAAGCAGTAATGAAAGAATCTACTGAATCTTCCATTAGCTGCAGTCTTTTTCTGAACATGTAGTGCTCATGGGTCTCCTTCACCTGCTTCTTGCAGTGTGCATCGAACTATATGATATGTTATATTATGTTAGCATTATATTATATTATGTTTTAACTTCAACTTCAACAAATTCAGACGAATTGTACAACTTGCATTCAAACCAAATTAAGAAGAAGTGCTATTTCTCTCTGATCGGAAGCATTTTCCAGCATGGAGGCAGATAGGAAAACTTCAAACTGCTGTTTAAAGAATGCCCAGTTTTGACATAGTTTACCGTTTGTTCTGAAGTAGTCAGGCTTCTTGAGACTCTCTATCTTACGATTCTTCGTCTGTGTTGATTTTCTGATCGGTGTAGCGGCATGATTGTTTTCTTCAATCTTCTTAAAGCTAACCTCTCTAATCTGATTGCTTATTAATTGTAGAAATAAACGCCTGGTACCATGTGGTGTTCTTTGTGTTGCTAAATTCTGGATGGTTGGCATATTGTTCATAAAGCCCACAAATAGCTTTTAAATTGAACAAAGCTATAAGTTTATTAACATTACTTAATTGGATTTGACACTTACTCTTATATAATACACAGTTGATAATTAACATATAATCTACACTCATCTACTACTAATCTCTACACTATTACATTAACTATGATCTGCTCTCACTCACACTATCTTTCCTTCAGTCTGTACTCTAGCTTTGTCTTCAACCTCTCACCCACAAAACCCAGCATCAATGCCTGATATGGTTGTACATCTAGTTCCCCATAGTGGTTGATTTAGGGATCTGTGCTGGGTCCCCTACTGTTTGTCATTTATATAGATAACAAAGGTGATTATTGGGGGGGATAGGATCAGTAAGTTTGCGGATGACACAAAGATTGACCGGGTGGTTAACAGTGAGGTTGAGTGTATTGGGTTACAAGAAAATATAAAATGAATAGACAAATAGATAGATAAGTGACAGGTGGAATTTAATCCTGAAAATGTGTAGTGTTACACTTTGGAAGGAGTAATTTGACAATGAAGTATTCAATGAATGGCCTGACACTGGGAAGCTCCGAGGAACAAAGGGACTTTGGTGTGTTTGGCCATAGATCTCTGAAGGCAGAAGGGCAGGATCAAAAGGCATATGGGACACTTGTCTTTCTCAATCCAGACATAGATTGCAAAAGCAAGGAAGTCTTGTTAGAGTTGTATAGAACTTTGGTGAGATCAGAGCTGGAGTACTGTGTGCAGTTCTGGTCGCCACATTATAGGAAGGATGTGATTGGACTAGAGGAGGTGCAGTGAAGATTCACTAGAATGTTGCCTGGGATGGAACATTAAAGTTAGAAAGGCTTTTGGATGTTTTCACTGGAGCAGAGAAGATTGAGGAGAGACCTGATCGAGTTGTACAAGATGATGACAGACATGGGCAGGATGCATTGGGAGCAGCTGCTCCCCCGAATTGAAGGGTCAGTTTCGAGGGGATACAAGTTCAAAGCCAGGGGCAGGAGGTTTAGGGGGGATTTGAAGAAAACATTTTTTACCCAGAGAGTGGTGACGATCTGGAAAGCGCTGCCTGGGAGGGTGGTAGAGGCAGGTTGCCTCACATCCTTGAAAAAGTACCTGGATAAGCACTTGGAAAATCATAACATTCAAGACTATGGGCCAAGTGCTGGCAAATGGGATTAGGTAGACAGGTCAGGTGTCTTTCATGTGTCGGTGCAGACTCGATGAGCCGAAGGACCTCTTCAGCACTGTGTGATTCTGTGATTGTGTAATTGCATTTCCATACCTCCCTTTCAACAATTAACGATTCTCACCAGCTCCAACTCTCACTCTTCCCTCTCCCCAAGTCACAGTGCCGTGGGATCTGATCCCCATCAGTATTTCCGGCCCTCAAGAAAGGCAGCTTGGAGACGTGAGGTGTTCCTTCTACATTTGGATTGAAGTGTACAAAATTACGAGGGGAATAGATAGAATGACAGGCTAAAATTGTTTCCCTTGGTGGAGAGTTCTAGAACCAGGGGACATTGATTCAAGATAAATGGCAGAAGGTGCAGAGAGGACATGAGGAAAATCTTTTTTATGCAGAGGGCAGTGGGAGTCTGGAATGCGCTGCCCAAGTTAGTGATGGAGGCAGAGACCCTAAGCTCTTTTAAAAAGTACCTGCATTTGCACTTTAAGTGCTGAAAGCTATGGACTGGGTGCAGGAAGGTGGGATTAGAAAGAGCACCTGGGCGTGTCCTTGGGCTGGCATGGACAAGATGGGGTGAGTGGCTCCTCCTGCGCTGTAACCTTTTATATAGTTCTATGATATTCTGGGATGGCCAACTACTTTCTGTGGGTGATGGTGACAGAGTGACACCTCCCTCTGCACAAAATCATCCCTCTCGGGGTAATGGGAAAAATTGCTGAGGAGCCTCATTTTTGTAAACGAGAGGAATTGCTTTTTGCCGATCAACTCAGGGATAAGATTTCTGGACAGGATTCTGCAGCTGCAGAAGGTGCCAATAATTCTGCTGCAGCTCCTGTGCTGACCTCCAGCTCTGAGCTGGGGAAGAAGGACTTTCAGTTGAGGCTGAAGTCCAGGGACCAAACGACTTTGAGCTTTGGAGGTGGCTGCTCCCCGAACGGTGTGATCCCCTGTGGACTCTGACCTGGACTAGCCTGAGGCAACAGGAGATAAAGTGGGCAGTACTTCAGTACGTTCAGTGTAACTGGAGAGCTGACTACACGCTCATCCACGAAAAAACACAGCTGCCTTCTTTAAAAAGGAAGAGTCTTTACAAAATGCATCCAACACCAGGAAAGGTGAATCACCCGCTGCTTCAAGAGATCACTCAGTACTGTGAGGGGATTAAGGGTGGCATGGTGGCACAGTGGTTAGCACTGCTGCCTCACAGCTCCAGGGACCTGGGTTCAATTCTGGCCTTGGGTGACTGTGCAGAGTTTGCACTTTCTCCCCGAGTCTGCGTGGGTTTCCTCCGGTTTCCTCCCACAGAGGTGCCTTTGGGCCCCATAATTCCAGGGTGACATAGTCAGCACTGAGAGGGTGCTGCAGTGTAGGAGGTGCAGGTGAGACATTCAGTTTAAGGTTCTTCCTGCCCTTTAAATGACCTTCAATGGTCAGAGGTTGCTGAGCTCGGAGGTGGAGAGGGATCTGAGCATCCTAGTGCATGAATCGCAAAAGGTTGGTATACAGGTGGAGCAAGTAATTTGGAAAGCTCATAAAGTGTCATTGTTTATTGTGAGATGAATTTATTATAAAAGTAGGGATGTTCTGCTTCAGTGGGTAAGGGCATTGGTGACACCATGTCCAGAGTATTGTATCCATTGATCTCTTTATTTCTGGAAGTCTTTAAACCGGCTTCCTCCCACACATCCCGAAAGACATGCTTGTTAGGTGAATTGAACGTTCTGAATTCCCCCTCATTGTACTCGGACAGGCGCCGACTAGGGGATTTTCACAGTAACTTCATTGCAGTGTTAATGTCAGCCTACTTGTGACAATAAAAATTGTTTAAAAATGCATTGGAAACAGTTCAGAGATTTACCAAAATAATACCCGGAATGGTTGGGTTGTCTTATGAGGAAAGTTTGAACGAGCTCGGCTTGTATCCACTGGAGTTTAGAAAAGGTGACTTCGTTGAAACCTATCAGATCCTGAGGGGTACTGACAGGGTGGATGTGGAGAGGATGGTTCCACTTGCGGGAGAATCTAGAACCGGGGGGATCAACGGTTAAAAATAAAGGAGTGATTCATTCAAAATGGAGTCTCTGAAACTCTCTTCCTCAAAAAGCAGTGGAAGCCGAGTCTTTAAATATGTTTAAGGCAGAGGTGGGTAGATTCTCAGTAAGAAAGAGGTGAAATTATATCAAGGGGCTTTATTACCAACACAGTATTAAAATATCTTTCACATCATTCCAAAAACTAACTGACAATTACCCCTTAAAACCATACTCATCAATACAGTAGCATAGTGATCCTTAACTGCTAGCTTTCTTCCCACTCAAACAACAATAAAATCCCAGTTCTCAATCCACTGTTAAAATACAGTTAGCACTCAGGTGTACCTGTTTCACGGAGATGTCTGGATACTTTACTTTGAAAAAATAGATATCGCAGCACTGTTTTTATGAAAAGACCTGACTCCTCTCAGAACCATGCAGAAACTCAGACTGTATTTCTTCAGAAGCTGCTTTAACTTGTTTCAGCTCACTTTATAAACACATTCTTCTGAACTGCTTCAGAAGACACTGCTGATCTAGCTGCAGACATATCTTTAAACTGAACTGACATGCTTGCCTTCTGCTCACATCCCCATCTCAAAAACTCAACTAAAATGTCTTTCCTGCAAACTGCTTGATATCGTGTCTCCTCCCAGTAATACAATCATCTGACTGAGCTGAAATCTAATTAACTCCACAAGGAACTCCCTTAATCCCAACTACATTCCATTAGCCCAAGCTTTTTCCTATGCTTTAATTGCACCCCGACAACCAAAATATTTCAACCTTGGATCCTTTAAAAACACTGCTAACCCAGGCATTTAACCCTGACTGGCCCAAACACCTATAATACAACATGTCTGAAATTTCTACATTCTACAGGGCAGCATGGTAGCATGGTGGTTAGCATAAATGCTTCACAGCTCCAGGGTCCCAGGTTCGATTCCCGGCTGGGTCACTGTCTGTGTGGAGTCTGCACGTTCTCCCCCTGTGTGCGTGGGTTTCCTCCGGGTGCTCCGGTTTCCTCCCACAGTCCAAAGATGTGCGGGTTAGGTGGATTGGCCGTGATAAATTGCCCGTAGTGTCCTAATAAATGTAAGGTTAAGGGGGGGGGGGGGGTTGTTGTTGGGTTACGGGTATAGGGTGATCATGGCTTTGCACAACATTGAGGGCCGAAGGGCCTGTTCTGTGCTGTACTGTTCTATGACTCTTCACAGTTTGCATGTTTGGCAGCCACAGGAAGAGGACCATCAAGGTGTCCCCCCCCCCCCCCTAGTTTTCGGAGCCCAGTATTAATCACCTTTGTGATAGAAAATAAAAAAGTAGATTGCCCGGTGGTTGTCGAATGTCCTGATTGTGTGAAAATTGACTGCGTTGTTCCCCTCCCTCCCACCCCCAGCCTCGGATGCATTGCTGCAGTGACCACCCTCCAGAAAAAGTGCTTGACTTTGGAGATGCGGACGTGACTGGTGCCGTGGATCCACAGACCAGGAGCGCAGAGCTGTTCCAGAGCTTGGTACTGAGCAGACCGTGGGCAGACAGCTCAAACTACCAAATCACTGTGGGCTTCTTTCTTTCTCTTCACCAAGACGCACGTTGATGTAGTCTCTCTGCCTTGTTTGAACCAAGCCCCTGGAGCCCAAACAACACACAAAGTGCCTCGGGCTGGAGTGCACGGATGAATGGGTGGAACAAAGAATGCAATTCACAGCACCACCCCCCCCCACCCCCATTTTCATCCCAACCAAATAACTGGAGTCCCCTCGGAGCGGAGAATGCTTCTTCAGTATTCAATTATATATATTGAGAGCAGCAAAGTTATTGTAAAACGTGTTCTCAGACAGCAACCTTCCAAAAAGGGTCAAGATCCAAGGGAGCCTTGTTTTGCCCTAATAGGCTCAACGTTTGATCTTTCTTCCGACACTTGGAGGATCTATAGCTCAAGTTCTGGGACCCCCTCCTTAAACTGTAAGAGGGAGGGAGTGAGCAAGAGAGAGAGAGAGAGAGAGATGGAGGGAGGGAGAGAGAGACATAAAAGCATGGAGTTGGCAATCAACCAGGGAGAGGAGGAGGCGGAGGAGGAAAGGGACTGTTACTGAGATCATAGGCAGGCTGTGCTGAAAAGGACCAGAAGTCACATCAATGTCACATGAATCAGATTTGTCCCATTCCATAGAACAAAGAATCATAGATTCTCTAGTGTGTAGAAGGAGGCCGTTTGGCCCATTGAACCTGTACCAAACCTCTGAAAGAGCACCTTACTTAGACCCGCTCGCCTGCCTCTATCCCCGTCAGCCCCACCCAACCTGCACACCTTTGGATACTGAGGAGCAATGTTAACATGGCCAATCCACCTAACCTGCACATCTTTGGACTGTGGGAGGAAACTGGACCACCCGGAGGAAACCCACGCACACAGGGGGGAAATGTGCAAACGCCATACAGACAGTCACCCGAGGCCGGAATCGAACCCGGGGCCCTGCCACTGTGAGGCAGCAGTGTTAATCCACTGTGCCACCATGCCACCAAGACAGCTCGATGAGCCTTTCTGGGGTCACCCATGATCAAAGGTGCCAGAAGGGCACTGAGGGACCTGGTGATGTGGATAATGGGAAGATATGTGTGCTTTGCTGATACTAATGCAGACCTTCAATAGGACATGGGACAAATGTCAGGTAAACTCCAAGTTAAAGGAATGCAAAGTGATTCATCCTGGTGGACAGGGCATGGGAGGGGCAACATAAATTAAAGAACAAAGAGTCTAACTGGGGTACAGCAATGGAGGTATATGGGTGTGTATGTGCCCCCCCCCCCCCCCGGCAATTCTCCGGGCCTCAATGGCCAGTCCCACCGGCGTGAAATGGGCATGGTCCATCACGACAGGACCTGGCTTGTAGGCCAGCTGGGTGAGTCCTCAGGGGACGGGGGGCATGGGGGGGATCCAGCCCCGGGGAGGTGGCCTGGCCTGCGATCGGGGCCCACTGATCTGCTGGCGGGCCTGTGATGTCGGGCTTCGCCATGGCTGGCGCAGAGAAGAAGCCCCTTGCGCATGCGCATGAACACACCGGCCGGTCTGCGCATGCGCCAACTCGCTCTGGCCCTTCGGCGCTGGTTATGTTGAACTCGTGTAGAGCACTTGTTTGACTTCAGTGTCCATCGGAATTTTCAGTGGGCATCGCTATTTTGGGAGGATGCTAAGGTTTCCGAGAGGAAGACAATGCGGACAAGAGTCACAAGACTGGTTCAGGGATGAGGAATGTCAGCCATGGAGGCAGATTGCAGGACTTGGGACTGTTGTCCTCGGGCTTAGAGAAGATTTGATGAAGATGTTCGACATCACGAGGGTCTTCGACAGGGAGAAACTGTCCCAATGGGTAGGGAAGGATCAGGAATGGGAGGACACAGATTTGAGGCCATTGACAATCCCCCAATGGGGGAATTGACGAGGAGAAACCTTTCCTTGCCGTGATTGGTTAGGGTCTGGAGCGCTCTGCCTGAGAGTATGACGGAGGCACGTTCAGTCTCGGCACTCGAGAGCGAATTGGACTGTTATCTGGAAAGGAAGAGTGTGGTGAGAGCAGGTGGGTGAGTGGCACAAGGTTATTTGCTCCTACAGGGAGATGCTATCAATGCGCTGGTAGGAAGGGCCACTTACTGTGTTATAGCTGTTCTGCGATTGCAAGCAGGAACAAGCCCTGGCCCAGTCCCTAGCTCCCCAGAGCACTTCACAGCTGCAGGTTGTGTTTGCTGCTTGCTCCTGCTGGTGGCTGCAGGTGCCTGGAGGCTGCTGTTGCTGTTTCCTCCTTTTTCTATCGCCAGAAAGATGGACAATTTTCCCTCAGATACCTGGGTCCTGGAACACCGGGCTCAGGGGGGGATGTATGAGTCCAGAAGGCAATCCGGTTTGAAGCAGGAAGAGACTGCGGGACCTGGCACGTGACATTGATCAAAATGGACTATCTGATGATGCCATTGAAGAAAATCTTTCGCAGATTGCTGATACAATCTATGTCCATAACTGAAGTACCTCATTCTCGGAGCCACTCTCATGAAACCTTTCTGCACCTTTTTCAGTGCTTTCACATCCAAAACTGTATAAAATACTCCAGGTGAGGTCAAGCCAGCATTTTATACAGATTGAACACAACCTTGTTGCTTTTGTTGCTCTATGTCTCTGTTTATGAAGCCTACAATTCCATATGCTTTGTAAACTGCTCCCTGAACCTGTCCTGCTACGTTCAATAATTTGTGCACATACACACCCTCTGCCCCTGAACCCCAGTTCGAGGGGTAGCCTACACTTTATATTGTTTCTCTACATTACACAGAGGCAAATATTGATGCACCTACAGCCACAGGCACCCATCCAAGTGCATACATACACCTGCAAACAAACACAAATGCACACACATGGCTCATACACAGGCACAAACGTACCTCAAGATGATAGATAAACACACACATGAACAGACACACGTACAAACACACACACTCACATACAACACATGCACACATTCACAGAATCCCCCATGGGATCACTGAAGTGTATATGTAGAAATACGCAAATGCACACACAAACTCACAAACACACGGACACACACACACACACACACATATATATATATACACATGGTACCCTGGGCAAGTGCGTGGTCAATTCCAGCCCCACTCACTGCGGAGTCACAGCATAAGTGAATTAACCAATAATTCTGAGAAAATCCCCAATGGCTTTGGCCTTTGACTGGCCAATAATTACAGTCACCAGGTTTGTGATTTTAAACACAATTACTGTTTATTTATAAAGAGAACTATAATGAAATATTCAGCAAATACAACTGGTTAACTATTAACTAATTAAAAGGCAAAATTAATCATCCATGGATCAAAAATATGAACAGCAAAATAAAAGAAAGGGGAAATAAGGGGATAGACAGGATGGACCCTAATAATGCATGGACACATACATACACACACATACAGACAGACGCACAAGTATGCATGTACACATGCATGCACATACATGTATATACACACACACATATACATACACACACATGTGGTGATATGCCTATGGGCTATATCAGAGATGGATGATGTGCAACCTCCAACCAGCAGGTAGCGGTACAGACACACCGTGCGGTCTCTCGACTAAGGTCATGTGACCCATGACTCCGATATAAGGGGAGACACATTGGGCCATCTTCAGAAAAAGATTGAGAGGGTAATAAGACATACATGTGAATGGTCAGTGCTAAGTGCAGATTCCAGAGCAGCAATAAGCAGACTCTATGATCACATGCTCTGTATCAGATTGCTATCTTACCACACGAGTCTCAATGAAGATTCTGGTCTGGACAAGTCAAAGTGTTATGTGAGTTCCTTCTTGAAGTACAAAGGACCAAACACAACAACACACGTATATATACAGGCACTCATACATACACACACATGCTTGTACATATATGCACACACATCTATGCATACACACAAACACATGCACACATATACATACACACACAGATATACATACACAATACCGGCACACACACACATACATACATACACACAAATACACAAACACATATATGCACACACAAACACACACACACATATACATACATAAATATATATGCACACACACATATATACATACATAAATATATATGCACACACCCATATATACATACATAAATATATATGCACACACACATATATACATACATAAATATATATGCACACACACATATATACACACACACATACATATACACAAGCACATATGCACACACACACACACACACACACAAACATATACATATACATACACACACACAAACATATAACCCACACACATATTCAAACTTTCACACACACACGTACAAGCAACTTTTAAAAAATAAAAGTTACAGATAAATAAACATGCAAGTAACCAGAGGGGATGTATAAACATACATAATTATATATCGATCGGATACACATGCACCCAAAGGTATGCAGAGCAAAAACAGTTATCTCTCAATAATACAGCTAATACGTTGCCGGCACCTATCTATTGACAGAGGAATAGCAGTTAGTGTTGAGATTGACTTCGAGATTGATATCTGTGTGGAGAACGCTTGTGTGAACTTTACATTCTCTATACCTGTAGGTTTGGTTAGATGTGAATGTTTTTCAGATATTTATAATTACTTTTCTGACGTCACTGATGCGGTGTAGCAAATGCAGCAGCAATATCCCACATGCAGCAAAAGGGGTAAATGAGCAGATAATCTTAGTTTTTTACCATTTTACAGGACATGAGGTAGACCAGCATTTATTGCCCATTCCTAATTACCCCTTGAGAAGGTGGTGGTGAGCTCCTTTATTCAACTACTACAGTCCCTGATATGTAGGTACACCCACTGTGCTGTTAGGGAGGGAGTTCCAGGATGTTGTCCCAGCGACAGTAAAGGAACGGCGATATATTTCTAAGTCAGGATGGTGAGTGATTTGGAGCGAAACCTCCAGGAAGTGAGGTTCCCAGGCTGCTCTTGTCCTTCTAGATGGGGGTGGTTGTGGGTTTGGAAGGTGCTGAGTGAGGAAAGTTGGTGAGTTACTGCAGTCCATCTTGTCGATGGTACACACGGCTGCCACTGTTGGTCAGTGGTGGAGGGAGTGAATATTAATCAAGCGGGGCTGCTTTGTTCTGGATGGTGTCGAGCTTCTTGAGTGTTGTTGGAGCTGCACCCATCCAGGCAAGTGGAGAGCCTTCTTCTTCTTAAACATCCCTCAGATTTGAGGGTGACTTGCTTCCACACTAAAAAGGAGTCCTCGGGTAACTGAGGAATTCATTGTGTTACACACAGTCTCTGTGAGAGATGGGGCAGGCGCTGGTTGGCGGGTGGGTGTGGTGCCTGGATTGCCACGCGGTACATTTGCCATTGGCATTCAGCTTCAGCTCGCACTCGACGATGAAACCTGAGGTGTTCAGCACCTTCCTGGATGCTTCTGCTCCACTACAGGCTGTCTCCAGCTGGGAGATTCCCGGTGTCGCTGCGCATTTGCCAAGAAGGCCTTCAGGATGTCCTCAGAGTGCTGCCTCTGCCCTCCTCCTGGAAGCCAGCTTGCTGTGACAAAGCCCGGAGAGGAGCACTTATTTCAGGAGTCTCCTGTCAGGAATGGAGATGACGCCCGGCACAGCTGATCCAGCCCTGTTGATGCTTCGACGCTGAGGATGTTGACCAGAGCTGTAGTGATCTGCACATATGCATGTATACAAGGGGTTAATGCAAATACACTACAACTAAGTAATCACTAGAGGGAGCACTAGAGATGTATAAATAAACAGACGAAAGCCAGGATCCCTTCTCTTCACAGGAACGGCAGCTCGTGAGCAGGACACAGACACACAGCTTACATGTAACATCTAGTATAAGCTCTGGAGAGAGAAAAAACTTACTCAATAAAGCACTTAATTCAACTGGAAGACTAAGCACTTTATTCAGACATAAGAAATAATATATGGTACCAAGTCTGGCTTCAAAACGCTTACTAGACAGATTACATAAGATTCGGAAAAAAAGATTGAAGAAAGAAGAAAAAAACAATTTCAAACTGGATATTCAACTGTGGAAGACTTCGCAGAATATGGATCATCGAAGACTGACCGACAAGATGGAAGCTGTTCCACCTCCACAGCAGCTGCAAACAATCGGTAACTTAAGTGATAACTGGAAAGTTTTTAAACAAATATTCTAACTATATATGGTAGTTACTGACTTTAATACATTCTCTGAAGAAGAAAAAATTACACTGCTACTGGCGATAGCAGGACATGAAGCTAGAGAAAACTTTAAATGCTTTAATTACTTGAAAGGTGAAGACAACACCAAATTAGAAGTAATATTCAAAAAATTTGAAGATCACTGTAACACCAGTAACAATGCTGTTTTAAGAGTTTCAATGCTCAGAGACCAGATTGTACAAGGAATCTATGATCAGGGACTCACGGAATCACCGTTAAAACAGAAAGATTTAACGACAAAGATCGCGATTGAAAGTGCATATCGCAAGAAAAAAATAACAGTCACTACCTTAAGTTCTCTCAGAGACAGGGCAGCGGAAAAGATCTTCTCCATGAGTCTAGGGAAGTCAAAAATGGCATCTGAACACATTTTAACCTGCCCGGAGAACAAAAGATGCAAATCTCGTTCTGCACATGCGCAGGAAACCAAAGTCGCGCAAGTGCAGTTGAAAACAGCCATTTTGTGCGCAGATCGTTCTGTGCATGCGCCTGCACAGATGTAGAAAAAGCGCACAACGCCCAATGATCAATTTACGCAGGCGCAATCAATTAGTGTGCATGACGTCACGAGCATCTTAATCTCAGACGATTCAGAACATGCCCACTTAAAGGCAAACTACTCAAAACTTAAAAAAGAGTTTTAAAGCTACAAAATTCAAAGTTTTTACCTCCAAAGGCGCAACAATGCCTGAACTTCAACAAAAAGTTGAAAATAACTTTTGCAGCACCACGGAACGAGCAATTTGCAGCATAAAAAGTGAAGAGCAAATTAACAAATCCAAAACTGATGAAGATTATTTGTTAATAAAAAGTGAAGAGCTCAATAACAAATCCGGAGCCAAAGAAGATGATTTGTTCATTAAAAGGGAACAGCACAAAAACAAATCCAAAACCACAGAAGATGATTTGTTTATCAAAGAATACTACTCAGACATGGCTGAGTAGTTTGGATATAATCATAAAACCATCATCAACACGGTTCAAAAGCTCAACATGACTCTACTCATCATAGACTAATCCAATATCATGATGCAATGGCAGATCGTTAATACATTGGATGACAGCAACGTGTCAAATAGCCAAGAAGAAAACGATGCCACACAGCGCGTACTGACCGACTCCGTTGAGAGAGCACAGATCGACTCCAGAGAGAGAACACTGCATGACTCCACGCAGAGAGCGACGCAAGCCTCCACAGAGAGCTCGTTGACAGATTCCAGAATGGAAGCAATTAAAGACTTCAGAGCGATACCCATGCATGGAGAAGACTATGAAGGTCTCTCCACCTTATCTGAACAACCAGCAGCAGACTATGAAAGTCCACTCAGCTCATTTGAACAACAGGAAGACCATGAATGTCCAACCACTGTATGTACGAATAGTGACACAATGATCACAATCAGCACACACGATGTGCAAGATCACAGCGAAACTGTCAGATCTCAGCTCGACTGTACAGAAGCACTCAACAATAGTGAAACTACTCTTGAGTCCAGTCAGACCACATCAATCAAAACCTCATCCAGTCTGGATAACCCACAAGAAACTAAAACCTTGATGACATTGACTCCAGAAGAGGAGCACCAAGGAGTCAAAGAGGAATCACATCAACCAGAAATGACTGACGTCACCAGGATCAATGCAGCATCAGATCATTCACAAATCCTCAAGTCGAAACGCTCAATAAAACATCAGATACCACAAAGGACACTGATACTAATAACTTTGAGAATGACTCAAATCATCCACACGGAACAGTCATTGAGCACAACAAGAACAACAACAAAAACCACAAGAACAGCAATAAAAACAACAAGAAGCACAACAAAGACAACAACAGAAACAACAAGAACGACAAAAACAACAATAACAACAATGAAAACAACAAAAACAAACAACAAGCACAACAAAAACAAGAACAACAACAGAAGTAAGTACAACAGTTAAGGAAAATGAACTCAGAGCTTGGATTAGTACTTGGAACTATGATGTCGTTGCCATTACAGAGACCTGGTTGAGGGAAGGACAGGATTGGCAGCTAAACGTTCCAGATTTCGATGTTTCAGGTGGGATTGAGGGGGATGTAAAAGGGGTGGAGCAGTTGCGCTACTGGTTAGGGAGAATATCACAGCTGTACTACGGGAGGACACCTCAGAGGGAAGTGAGGCTATATGGGTAGAGATCAGGAATAAGAAGGGTACAGTCACAATGTTGGGGGTTTACTACAGTCCTCCCAACAGCTAGCGGGAGATAGAGGAGCAGATAGGTAGACAGATTTTGGAAAGGAGTAAAAGCAACAGGGCTGTTGTGATGGGAGACTTCAACTTCCCCAATATTGACTGGGACTCACTTAGTGCAAGGGGCTTGGACGGGGAAGGGTTTGTAAGGAGCATCCAGGAGAGCTTCTCAAAACAAAATGTGGATAGTCCAACTAGGGAAGGGGCTGTACTGGACCTGGTATTGGGGAATGAGCCCGGCCAGGTGGTAGAAGTTTCAGTAGGGGAGAACTTCGGGAACAGTAACCACAATTCAGTAAGGTTTAGAGTGCTGGTGGACAAGGATAAGAGTGGCCCTAGTGAATGTGCTAAATTGGGGGAAGGCCAATTATAAAAAGAAAAAGGAGGCATTTGTCAGGGCTAGAAGGCTGGGAACAGACAAAGCCTGTGTGGAATATAAGGAAAGTAGGAAGGAACTTAAGTAAGGAGTCAGGAGGGCTAGAAGGGGTCACGAAAAGTAATTGGCAAATAGGGTTAAGGAAAATCCCAAGGCTTTTTACATGTACATAAAAAGCAAGAGGGTAGCCAGGGAAAGGGTTGGCCCACTGATGGATAGGCAAGGGAATCTGTGTGTGCAGCCTGTGGAAATGGGCAAGGTACTAAATGAATACTTTGCATCAGTATTCACCAAAGGAATTCACGAAGGAATTGGTGGATGTTGAGTCTGGAGAAGGGTGTGTAGATAGCCTGGGTCACATTGAGATCCAAAAAGACGAGGTGTTGGGCGTCTTGAAAAATAATAAGATAGATAAGTCCCCAGGGCCTGATGGGATCTACCCCAGAATACTGAAGGAGGCTAGAGAGGAAATTGCTGAGGCCTTGACAGAAATCTTTGGATCCTCACTGTCTTCAGGTGATGTCCCGGATGACTGGAGAATAGCCAATGTTGTTCCTTTGTTTAAGAAGGGTAGCAAGGATAATCCAGGGAACTACAGGCCGGTGAGCCTTACATCAGTGGTAGAGAAATTACTGGAGAGAATTCTTCGAGACAGCATCTACTCCCATTTGGAAGCAAATGGACGGATTAGCGCGAGGCAGCATGGTTTTGTGAAGGGGAGTAACCTGATGGAGTTTTTCGAGGAGGTTATAAAGGTGATAGATGCAGGTAGGGCAGTGGGTGTTGTCTATATGGACTTCAGTAAGGCCTTTGACAAGGTCCCTCATGGCAGACTGGTACAAAAGGTGAAGTCACACGGAATCAGAGGTGAGCTGGTGTGGTGAACCACTGTGTGCACCTGTATTAGGGGATGTAAGGTAGGACCTGCACTACAGGTTTGCCGGTAGCCCCTGCCGGCTAGCTCCACCCACTAGGAGCTGTATAAATATGCGTGTCCTCCTCTGATCTGCCATTTTGCCAGCTGCAGCAGGAGGCCACGCATCTGACTGTAATAAAGCCACAGTTGTACCAATCTGAGTCTTTGTGCAATTGATCGTGCATCAATTTATTACAGTCAGATTTTCAACTAAATGGATATCAGAATCAAACCAGATCGCCTGCAGCTGGATCCGCACTCGCCCGATGCCAGAAAGGACTTTAATCAATGGCTGGCTTGTTTTGAGGCCTACGTCAACGCTGCGGACCACACGCCGACGGAAGCTCAGAAGATTCAGGTCTTATACGCCAGGTTGAGCTCCAACGTGTTCCCGTTGATACTGGACGCCCTGAATTACGTGGAAGCGATGGCACTCCTAAAAGAGAACTACGCACAGAAAGCAAACACACTCTTGCCACTCGCTCTAAACTCCCTGGCGAGTCTATCGAACACTCCTGGCGGGCCCTAATCCCACTTGTACGGGACTGTGACTGTCAGGCCTTTACGGCCACTGAACATTCCAATCTCCTCATGCGCGGCACGTTCGTAACAGGGATTGCGTCGGACCCCATCTGACAATAACTGCTGGAAGGGGCCACACTCGACCTAACGGAGACAAAAACTTTAGCGCTCTCCATGACGGTCGCATCTCGTAATGTCCAGGCCTACCCCGCTCGCTGCACGGCCCACCCGTCTTACCCCTCTTGGACCCTGCAAACGACCCCCCCCGGCTGGGGCCCTGCCGAGTCAATATGACTGCACTGCCCGCCAATCCGCGCACCCCGGGGGATCCTGCTGCTACTTCTGCAGTCAGCAGAAGCATCCCCGCCAACGCTGCCCGGCAAGCGCTGCCATTGCAAGTCCTGCGGTAAAAAGGGCCACTTAGCAGCTGTGTTCCAGGCCCGCGCAGTCGCCGCTACTGCGCCCGCAATCGCCCCCGTCCCCCTGCCGAATGCACAATGGGCGCCGCCATATTCCCCTCCCAGGGCCAGATGCGGCCAGTGGGCGCCGCCATCTCCCCACCTCAGTCCACGTGCGGCCCATGGGTGCCGCGATCTTGCCCTGCCCCCGCAACGTGCGCCCCATGGGCGCCGCCATTTTGTTCCCCACAGGACCTCCGGACGCCGCCATCTTGTCTCCCCCACGGGGCTAGAACGCCAGATCTGGGTCGCCGACGCTCTCCATCTGAAACCTCGGACGACCACCCGCAGCTCGCCTCGATGACACTGGACCAGTCCCGTCCTCACAACCTGGCCACCGCTTCGACGACGGTGAAAATCAACGGCCGCGTGACCTCTTGCCTGCTGGACTCCGGGAGTACCGAAAGCTTCGTACACCCAGACACGGTAAGGCGCTGCTCCCTCGCGGTCCACCCCACCAATCAACGGATCTCCCTGGCCTCCGGATCCCAATCTGTCCCAATCCGAGAGTTCTACACGGTCACTCTCACTGTCCAGGCCGTAGAATTCAGCGGTTTCCGTCTCTACGTCCTCCCCAACCTCTGCGCTGCACTATTGCTGGGCCTGGATTTCCAGTGCAATCTCCAGAGCCTCACCCTCAAATTCGGCTGGCCCCTACCTCCACTCACCGTTTGCGGCCTCGCCTCCCTCTTTGCCAATCTAACTGTGGATTGCAAGCCCGTCGCCACCAAGAGCAGACGGTACAGCACCCAGGACAAGACCTTCATCAGGTCCGAAGTCCAGCAGCTGCTTCGGGAGGGTATCATCGAGGCCAGCAATAGCCCCTGGAGAGCGCAAGTGGTAGTAGTAAAAACGGGGGATAAACACAGAATGGTCGTGGATTACAGCCAGACCATCAATCGGTACACGCAGCTCGACGCGTACCCCCTCCCACGCATATCTGAGATGGTGAACCAGATTGCCCAGTACCGGGTCTTCTCAACAATTGACATGACGTCCGCCTACCATCAGCTCCCCATCCGTAAATCGGACTGTCCATACACTGCCTTCGAGGCAGACGGTCGGCTCTATCACTTCCCCAGGGTTCCCTTCAGCGTCACTAACGGGGGTCTCGGTATTCCAAAGAGAAATGGACCGAATGGTTGACCGGTACGGTTTGCGGGCCACGTTTCCGTACTTAGACCATCTGCGGCCATGACCAGCAGGACCACGACGCCAACCTCGCTAAATTCCTCCGCACCGCCACTCTCCTCAATCTTACATACAACAAGGAGAAGTGTGTGTTCTGCACTGCCTGTCTGGCCATCCACGGCTATGTAGATCAAAACGGACTACTGGGGCCCGATCCCGACCGCATGCGCCCCCTCATGGAGCTTCCTCTCCCCCACTGCCCCAAGGGCCTCAAACGCTGCCTTGGGTTCGTCTCCTACTACGCCCAGTGGGTCCCAAACTATGAGGACAAGGCCCGTCCACTCATACAGTGCACTCAATTCACCCTCGCGGCCGAGGCACAACAGGCCTTCGCCCAGATCAGAGCAGACATAGCCCAAGGACAAGATGCACGCAGTAGATGAGACACTGCCCTTTCAAGTAGAAAGCGACGCTTCAGACGTTGCCCTCGCCGCCACCCTAATCCAGGCAGGCAGACCCGTGGCATTCTTTTCCCGCACCCTTCATGCCTCTGAAATTTGACATTTGTACATTGAAAAGGAGGCCCAGGCTATCATTGAAGGTGTGCGGCATTGGAGGCATTACCTGGCCGGCAGGAGATTCACTCTCCTCACTGACCAACGGTCGGTAGCCTTCATGTTTAACAACACGCAGCGGGGCAAGATCAAAAACGATAAAATCTTGCGGTGGAGGATCGAGCTCTCCACCTATAATTGTGAGATTTTGTATCGCCCCAGCAAACTCAACGAGCCCCCAGATGCCTTATCCCGAGGTACATGTGCCAGCGCACAAGTAGACCGACTCCGGGCCCTGCACGACAGCCTTTGTCACCCGGGGGTCACACAGTTGTATCACCTTGTCAAGGCTCGCAATCTGCCCTACTCCGTCGAGGAAGTACGGGCAGTCACCAGAGACTGCCAGGTCTGTGAGGAGTGCAAGCCGCACTTATACCAGCCAGACCGCGCGCACCTGGTGAAAGCCTCCCGCCCATTTGAACGCGTGGATTTCAAAGGGCCCCTCCCCTCCACCGACCGCAACACATATATTCTCAGTGTGGTCGATGAGTTCTCCAGATTCCCCTTCGCCATCCCATGCCCCGATATAACGTCTGCCACCGTCATCAAGGCCTTCAACACAATCTTCGCTCTGTTCGGATTCCCCGCCTACATCCACAGTGACAGGGGATCCTCATTCATGAATGATGAGCTGCGTCAGTTCCTGCTCAGCAGGGGTATCGCCTCCAGCAGGACGACCAGCTACAACCCTCGGGGAAACGGGCAGATAGAAAGGGAGAACGGGACGGTTTGGAGGGCCGTCCAGCTGGCCCTACAGTCCAGGAACCTCCCAGCCTCTCGCTGGCAGAAGGCCCTCCCTGATGCACTCCACTCCATTCGGTCACAGCTGTGCACCGCTACTAACAACACACCCCATGAACGTGTTTTTACCTTCCCTAGGAAATCCACATCCGGGGTGTCGCTCCCGACTTGGCTCACAGCTCCAGGACCGGTCCTGCTCCGTAGGCACATCCGACTCCACAAGGCGGACCCCTTGGTGGACTGGGTACACTTGCTCCACGCCAACCCCCAGTATGCCTACATGGAGTTCCCCAACGGCCGACAAGATACTGTCTCCCTCAGGGCCCTGGCTCTCTCAGGTTCCACTCCAAAACACTCCCCCACCCACACGCCATCCTCCCCTCCCCCGGCGCTCCCAACATTAGCCCCACCAGGTCCATCCCTCCTTCCGCTGCCCACGCAAGAGGATGATGAAGATTTTGGCACGCTCCCGGAGCCATCCGACTATTGGCCAGCACCAACACCACCAGCATCGGTGACACCAGCACTGACCTCGCCGCCACCGTTACGTCGCTCCCAGCGAACCATCAAAGCACCGGATTGACTGAACCTCTGACAGGCACCGGACCGTCAAAATGGACATTTCCCCCTCCACATTGTAAATAATTTGCAACGTTGTAGTTCCACGCCACCTCCGCCGGACTCATTTTTAACAGGGGGTGAATGTGGTGAACCACTGTGTACACCTGTATTAGGGGATGTAAGGTAGGAGCTGCACTACAGGTTCGCCGGTAGCCCCTGCCGGCTAGCTCCGCCCACTAGGAGCTGTATAATTATGCGTGTCCTCCTCTGATCTGCCATTTTGCCAGCTGCAGTAGGAGGCCACGCATCTGACTGTAATAAAGCCACAGTTTTACCAATCTGAATCTTTTGTGCAATTGATCGTGCATCACCTGGCAAAATGGATACATAACTGGCTAGCGGGGCTGTGACTAGTGGTGTTCAGCAGGGATCAGTGCTGGGACCTTTGCTGTTCGTAGTATATATAAATGATTTGGAGGAAAATGTAACTGGTCTGATTAGTAAGTTTGCAGACGACACAAAGGTTGGTGGAATTGCGAGTAGTGATGAGGACTGTCAGAGGATACAGCAGGATTTAGATTGTTTGGAGACTTGGTCGGAGAGATGGCAGATGGAGTTTAATCCGGACAAATGTGAGGTAATGTATTTTGGAAGGTCTAATGCAGGGAGAGGATATACAGTGAATGGTAGAAGCCTCAAAAGTATTGACAGTCAGAGAGATCTAGGTGTACAGGTCCACAGGTCACTGAAAGGGGCAACACAGGTGGAGAAGGTAGTCAAGAAGGCATATGGCATGCTTGCCTTCATTGGCCGGGGCATTGAGTATAAAAATTGGCAAGTCATGTTGCAGCTGTATAGAACCTTAGTTAGGCCACACTTGGAGTACAGTGTTCAATTCTGGTCGCCACACTACCAGAATGATGTGGAGGCTTTAGAGAGGGTGCAGAAGAGATTTACGAGGATATTGCCTGGTATGGAGGGCATTGACTATGAGGAGAGGTTGAATAAACTTGGTTTATTCTCACTGGAATGACGGAGGTTGAGGGGCGACATGATAGGGGTCTAAAAAATTATGAGGGGCATAGACAGAATGGATAGCCAGAGGCTTTTTCCCAGGGTCGAGGGGTCAATTACTAGGGGGCATAGGTTTAAGGCGCGAGGGGCAAGGTTTAGAGGAGATGTGTGAGGCAAGATTTTTTGCACAGAGGGTAGTGGGTGCCTGGAACTTGCTGCCGGAGGAGGTGGTGGAAGCAGGGGCGATAGTGACATTTAAGGGGCATCTTGACAAATACATGAATAGGATGGGAATAGAGGGATACGGACCTCGGAAGTGTAGAAGATTTTAGTTCAGACAGGTAGCATGGTCGGCACGGGCTTGGAGGGCCGAAGGACCTGTTCCTGTGCTGTACTTTTCTTGGTTCTTTGTTGTTGAAAACAACAAAGACAGAAACGGCAGAAACAACAAAAACAACAACAATGAAACAACGACCTGTACAAGATAGTCCAACTCTGCACATGAAGGACAATGTAACAGCACAGTTCAAAACAATGACAAAAGTACAAACATATCATGGCATGACAACGAATGTCAAATTCATACCTGCTCCACAACAAACAAGCAAACCAGTTTTCAAGGCAGTTGACACACTAAATCGATACCACAGGAAAAAGTCCAGGTCAGACAACAAAAATAGTTTGACCATTCAAACACCTCTTAAATGCTTGTTGGTTACCTAAACACAACACTGAAGACATTCACAAAGAAATTACAATATCAACATTACTACCTCAACAACAGAAGAAAGAAACTCAACCGAATAAATAGACAAAGTTTGGACTCATAAATTTTTTTAAATTAAGATTGGATTCATGGATATTAATTGGCTTTGTATAATTCTCATGATATAATATCATCACAACTTGTACATATCATTATCTGTCTCCCTGTTTTGTACAATTTTCCTTAACACCGTACAGAAAATATGGAAAAAGGAAAAAGAGGGGATGCAATGATCTGCACATCTGCAAGTGGACAAGGGGTTACTGCAAATACACGACAACTAAGGGATCACTAGAGGGAGCACTAGAGAGGTATAAATAAGCAGACGGAAGCTAGGAACTCTTCTCTTCACAGGAACGGCAGCTAGTGAGCAGGATACAGACAGACATCTAGGGCGGGATTCTCTCACCCTGACGCCGGGCCAGAGAATCGATGCAAATCGCGCCACACCGCCCCGATGCCGGAACGTGATTCTCCGGAGAGCAGAGAATCGACACCACTGGCATTGGCGCGGCGCCGACCGAGGGCCGCTCTACGGGGATTCTCCGCCTGTGATGGGCCGAGCGGCCGGACCAAAAAACCCGAGACCCGCCGGCACTATTCTAACCAGGTCTTACCCGGTGGGACCTCGGCATGGAAGGATCCGGGGACGTGAGACCCACACAGAGAGGGAGAGAGAGAGAGGGACCAGCACAGAGTGAGAGTGAGTGAGAGAGACAAGCACAGAGAGAGAGTGAGAGAGAGAGACCAGCACAGAGAGAGATAGACCAGCACAGAGAGAGAGAGACCAGCACAGAGAGAGGGAGACCAGAACAGAGAGAGAGACCAGCACAGAGAGAGAGAGAGAACAGCACAGAGTGAGAGAGAGACCAGGGCAGAGAGAAAGAGAGAGAGACCAGCACAGAGAGAGAGAGACCAGCACAGAGAGAGAGACCAGCGCAGAGAGAGAGAGAGACCAGCACAGAGAGAGAGAGAGACCAGCACAGAGAGAGAGTGAGAGAGACCAGCAGAGAGAGAGAGAGACCAGCGCAGAGAGAGAGAGAGAGAGAGACCAGCACAGAGTGAGAGTGAGAGAGAGAGACCAGCACAGAGAGAGGGAGACCAGCACAGAGAGAGAGAGAGAGAACAGCACAGAGAGAGAGGGAACAGCACAGAGAGAGAGAGAGAGAACAGCACAGAGAGAGAGAGACCAGCACAGACAGAGAGAGAGACCAGCACAGAGAGAGAGAGACCAGCGCAGAGAGAGAGACCAGCACAGAGAGAGAGACCAGCACAGAGAGAGAGAGACCAGCACAGAGAGAGAGAGAGAGAGACCAGCACAGAGAGAGAGAGAGAGACCAGCGCAGAGAGAGAGACCAGCACAGAGAGAGAGACCAGCACAGAGAGAGAGTGAGAGACCAGCGCAGAGAGAGAGACCAGCACAGAGAGAGAGACCAGCACAAAGAGCGAGACCAGCACAGAGAGAGAGAGAGACCAGCACAGAGAGAGAGAGAGAGAGACCAGCACAGAGAGAGAGAGAGAGACCAGCGCAGAGAGAGAGAGAGAGAGACCAGCACAGAGAGAGAGAGACCAGCACAGAGAGAGAGAGAGAGAGACCAGCACAGAGAGAGAGAGAGTGACCGACAGAGAGAGAGAGAGAGACCAGCGCAGAGAGAGAGAGAGAGAGAGACCAGCACAGAGTGAGAGTGAGAGAGAGAGACCAGCACAGAGAGAGGGAGACCAGCACAGAGAGAGAGAGAGAGAACAGCACAGAGAGAGAGGGAACAGCACAGAGAGAGAGAGAGAGAACAGCACAGAGAGAGAGAGACCAGCACAGAGAGAGAGAGACCAGCACAGAGAGAGAGAGACCAGCGCAGAGAGAGAGACCAGCACAGAGAGAGAGACCAGCACAGAGAGAGAGAGAGACCAGCACAGAGAGAGAGAGAGAGACCAGCACAGAGAGAGAGAGAGAGACCAGCGCAGAGAGAGAGACCAGCACAGAGAGAGAGACCAGCACAGAGAGAGAGTGAGAGACCAGCGCAGAGAGAGAGACCAGCACAGAGAGAGAGACCAGCACAAAGAGCGAGACCAGCACAGAGAGAGAGAGAGACCAGCACAGAGAGAGAGAGAGAGAGACCAGCACAGAGAGAGAGAGAGAGACCAGCGCAGAGAGAGAGAGAGAGAGACCAGCACAGAGAGAGAGAGACCAGCACAGAGAGAGAGAGAGAGAGACCAGCACAGAGAGAGAGAGAGTGACCGACAGAGAGAGAGAGAGAGACCAGCACAGAGAGAGAGAGAGAGACCAGCACAGAGAGAGAGAGACCAGCACAGAGAGAGTGAGAGAGACCAGCACAGAGAGAGAGAGAGACCAGCACAGAGAGAGAGAGACCAGCACAGAGAGAGAGTGAGAGAGACCAGCACAGAGAGAGAGACCAGCGCAGAGAGAGAGAGAGAGAGACCAGCACAGAGAGAGAGAGAGAGACCAGCACAGAGAGAGAGTGAGAGAGACCAGCACAGAGAGAGAGAGACCAGCGCAGAGAGAGAGAGACAGACCAGCACAGAGAGAGAGAGACCAGCACAGAGAGAGAGAGACCAGCACAGAGAGAGAGAGAGACCAGCACAGAAAGAGAGAGAGAACAGCACAGAGTGAGAGAGAGAGAGACCATCACAGAGAGAGAGAGAGAGACCAGCACAGAGAGAGAGAGAGAGACCAGCGCAGAGAGAGAGACCAGCACAGAGAGAGAGAGACCAGCACAGAGAGAGAGAGAGAGACCAGCGCAGAGAGAGTGAGTGAGAGACCAGCACAGAGAGAGAGACCAGCACAGAGAGAGAGAGAGAGACCAGCGCAGAGAGAGTGAGTGAGAGACCAGCACAGAGAGAGAGACCAGCACAGAGAGAGAGAGAGAGACCAGTGCAGAGTGAGAGTGAGAGAGAGAGACCAGCACAGAGAGAGAGAGAGACCAGTGCAGAGAGAGAGAGACCAGCACAGAGAGAGAGAGAGAGAGAAAGACCAGCACAGAGAGAGAGAGACCAGCACAGAGAGAGAGAGAGACCAGTGCAGAGAGAGAGAGACCAGCACACAGAGAGAGAGAGAGAGAAAGACCAGCACAGAGAGAGAGAGACCAGCACAGAGAGAGAGAGAGACCAGGGCAGAGAGAGAGAGAGAGAGAGAGAGAGACCAGCACAGAGAGAGAGAGAGAGAGAGAGACCAGCACAGTGATAGAGAGAGAGGGACCAGCACTGAGAGAGAGAGAGAGAGAGAGAGAGACCAGCACAGTGATAGAGAGAGAGACCAGCACAGAGAGAGAGAGAGAGAGACCAGCACAGAGAGAGAGAGTGACCAGCACAGAGAGAGAGAGAGAGAGAGAGAGAGAGAGACCAGCACAGTGATAGAGAGAGAGGGACCCAGCACTGAGAGAGAGAGAGAGAGAGAGAGAGAGAGACCAGCACAGAGATAGAGAGAGAGACCAGCACAGAGAGAACAAGAGAGACCAGCACAGAGAGATAGAGTGTGGTAGTCACCACTGATGTATATACTGTATATTGAGCAGTGGCGGACTGGGTCTAAAAATATTGGTTGCCAGGAGACAAAGGGGGCCCACCCACAACTACAATGCTATTATTTAATTTTCATAATGAATAAATAACATTTTCAAAAAATACTTATGGAAAAAAGGGTACAATTAAAATTTTTGTGGAAAAAATGTGTATTTCTTAGTAATTACAGTGTACATGTACTGTACATATTACTGGCAGTAGATACCAAATGTAAATACAGAATGTTATAATTTAAAAAAATTTTTTAATTTTAAGCAATTGGTTGATATTTTTAAATAGTTTACTGCATAATTTACACATTAACAGATAGTTCAAAAGCACAATAGAGCATTGCATGCAGTCCACTATATTAAGAGCAATCGTTTGTGTTCGCTAGATGATTGTGCGAATCTGCCAATAATTGCTTCTGCATCCAATTCATCTAACAATTCCTTTTCAATGGATAGCAACATGTATGATTCCAAATTCTCCTCAGACAGCGAATTTCTTAACCTTGTCTTTATGATCTTTAGCTTTGAAAATGTCCTCTCACATTGGACTTGAGTAACTGATAGTGTGCAGATGACTTTATAAAGTTCATAAAGGTTATCATATGCCTTGTCATGAAGTCTGTTGGATGCCAGAATTTTTAGTACACACGATGGGCAAGTGCTGCAAATTTTACAATTGTTGCAGCAACTGGAATCCATATTCTCACCATCATTAAGCAATAGCTTTAATACATCAAAGTTTGAAGCAAAATAAAACAATTCCAATATTGCTTGATCTTTGCTGATTTGTGAAAACAGCTTAATAATACCTTCCAATGCTTCATCTTCAAGGCCCTTCTCTGCAATATTTTTAAACTTTGCTGGGTCCAAGCAGGACAAATCTTTATACAACTGTTTGTGTTGTACAAAGCGTGATTCTAGTGACTGGACAATGCGATCCATTATTAGGTTAAACACATTTAGTCGAAAATCAGCTAGAGAATCTGAGGAATTTCTTTCATCATCAATAAGCTCATCTGCCATTCTTTTCTTCTTCCTCTGCCTCTTAACTGGCAATGCTGTTTCCAACGCATCAATTTCCAATGTTTGATTTTCATCCATATTCATCTGTGAAATCCTGTCATTACATTTATTTACAAATTCCAAAGCCTTGCTGTGAACGTTATCAAATGTTCTTGTCTGTTCCTTCAACTTTGTTGTAGCTGAATCTCCAAGCTCCATGCAGTAAACATATCTAAACCACTTGTCTGTAGATAACTTGATAACGGGGTTGTAGTTTCAAATATATACAAGTAAGTAAATGCTGTCAATATGGTTTCAAATTTTAGAAGACTTTGAAGTAAAACATTTGCTTCATGTTTTGTTTTTGCATCAAAATTTTCTGAATCTTGTGTCATTGATAAGCATGTCAATAGGTTTACGAAAGTACTGGCAGCGGCATCATCAAAACGTCCAAATATAGTTGTTGCTGCACTGGATTTTCCTGACCATCTGGTCTCACCAATTAGCTTTAATCGTTTTATTTTTTCTTGTCCTAGATGTTTTCCAACAACTTCTATCCATACAGCCATTCTCTTGTATGATGCTTTCACAAAAGTTGCTATATTCTGGAGCAAATTGAAAAAAGAAACTGCAGGCTCACAACATTTTGTTGTTTCAGTTATCACCAAATTCAAGACATGGGCATAGCACCATATATGAACATGTTGATCAGCCACATCAGCAATTTTACTTTGTAAACCATTATACTGGCCATGGTAGCTTACAGCGCCATCTGTGCTATCAGATAAACATTTTTGGGGGTCAATTTTAAGATGCTGTAATGTTTCAATCAATAGATCAAAAAGTCTCAGTCCTGTACCATCATTACTTGGCACAACTGAAAGTAGTCGCTCACAGATAATACCTTTAAGCACATACCAAATAATAATGCTAAACTGATCGATGGATGAATTATCTTGTGTTGAATCAACCTGAATAGAATAATATTTTGCTTGAGAAACTTCATGACTAATTCTTTCTTGTATCATATCTTCATAATTTTGATTAACATGTTTATAGTTGTTTTATTCAGGTATGTAACAAGTCCACCACGGCCTTTACTTTGAGCCTTTCCTTGTTGCTCTAATCGTTTGATTCTTTGTTTAGACTTGTTTTGCACTGCAGAAATGTGAGCTACCATAATGGGGTCATATTTTGCCATCAACTGCACTGTAGCTAAAAAATTGCCATGATTCAGAACCTCATTATCTAGAGTGTAGGCCGATTCATTTCTATGACCTCGAAAAGGAAGTGCTTGCTTGCCTAACATCTTTATGATGTCTATAATCCTCATGACAATACTTCTCTGCTTCAATACTTCTTCTTTCCTTTTAATTAGTGATGCTGCAAAATATTTATCTAAGGTGCCATCATTAACCACACTGATATATTGCTGAGCATTTCTGACATGTGTTGTTGTTGATTCATGTAAAGTCAAGGTCTGGCTAATACGCCTGTAGTCACTAAAGCCACGTACAAAGGGTGATGGATTACAAGTGTTGGGAAACTCAAAGGCTAAGCAGTATGAACAATATAAGCATCTATTTTCTTTATTATGTTAGCCATTTTCTTGGGACTGAGTCATTCATAATTTTCCTCTCATACAAACGCGCATCAAATGGCAGATCATCAAGTGGCTGAAGTGGATGTTCAGCAAAAAACTGTTTTAGCTTTGCTCATGATGGATATTGGAAGATTCCAGTAATTGATCTTTCATTTTCTTGCGTAGGTTCATTTACAGGATGTGCTTCAGAAACTAAGTAATTTATGCTTGAAGGAATATCTGATTCCCTGTCACTAGTTGAAGCTATGTGTTCAGATGTTGCAACTACAGGCGGTACAGATACCGGAACAAGGAAGCCAGAAGAAATATTGGGCCTGGGTTGATTAGTAATGGATGTACTTGTATTTGTCTCTACATTCAAAGTAGCTCTTCTCTGTTCTTGTAACTCGCATGTCATTGCCATGAGCATTGTTTCTTGCTTCTTGATTATTTGTTGTAGAACTGGATATTGATGTGGATTGTGCTTGTGGTATTATAAACTCTGTAATAGGCCTGCATCGCTTGGCTGATTCCTTCCTTTCTGCTTCTTTTTGTTCTTTGCATTTTAGTGACCCAGATTTATGCTTTTTCTTTTCCATGCTGGTAGGGGTAATATTCCTGAAATAAAAACTTAATTAAAAATAGCCCACATTGGGAAAAATGAATATTGATGATTGCAAGAATAACTTGAAGGAACGCCAGATAAACCCCTACTTGATAAAAAATATAAAATAACTTACTTACACTTCAATAGGCTATGTTCATTAGTCAAAACTACTGTGGCCTATGCAGCTTCAGAAGAGGAGACAGTCCACTGTCCAGTATTCACACCAGCAAGCAACTGAGACAACTGTTGAAACTTAGAAGTTTGGTCCGACTATAGTAAGACATTAAGAATGGTCCCACGAACAAAGTTAATATGTCCACTTTGATACCAGTGTAGTGTTACAAGTCGCAACCCTTTCAGTTTACCGATCATGGCTTATCACTTCAATATCTTTGACCTCATGATTCACGGTCAAAGGTACCGCTTCTCCTTTTCGGTGACCTCACGACCCTATGTACTGCTTGATATCCTTTCAAGTTGCTGACCATCTCAAATCACGAACTGTAACTTTATCTTTAAATTCACACACTCTTGCTGAAAACGTGGATTGCCAACTATGTCCGACCCAGGTGAACCAGCCACCTCCCCCCCCCCCACCCCACTCCTTTTCACATCCGTTTAACACTGCTTCGTTCCTTCATACACTGAGTGATTATTTGTTTGTTTCTTTATTGCATTTTTATTTGGTATTGCTCTTTTTAAAAACAATTATATTTTATTAAGTTAGAATACAAATCTCAGGAAAGAAGTTGGAGATTTATTTATCTAATTAATTATAATTTTTAAAGGCCCTTCAGAGATTCACGGGCCCCTTTTTGGCTCTCCGGGCCCCGGACCGATGTACCGGCTGAACCAAGACTACTGCTTGATAGCCTTTGAAGTTGCCGGCCATCTCAAATCACGAATTGTAACTTTATCTTTAAATTCACACACTCTTGCTGAAAACATGGAATTTCCTTAATTATGCCCGACCCGGGCCCCCCTATTCCACATCCTTCCACTACCTCCCCTGCTTAGTTACTTTTCATGCACTGCTTATTTGTGTCCTGTTCTCTTTTTTTCTTATTCCTTTTTATTACTAAAACAGTTGTCCAAGTTTGTTTCTTAATTGCATTTTTATTTGATATAGTGGGGCCACTTCATCAGGGGCCCACTTTCCATCGGGCAAGCTGACACCCTGGCCAGTCCGCCACTGGAGAGAGAGAGACCAGCACAGAGCGAGACCAGCACAGAGAGAGAGATCAGCACAGAGAGAGAGAGAGAGACCAGCAGAGAGAGAGAGAGAGAGAGACCTGCACAGAGAGAGAGAGACCAGCACAGAGAGAGAGAGAGAGAGACCAGCACAGAGAGAGAGAGACCAGCACAGAGAGAGACCAGCACAGAGAGAGAGAGAGACCAGCACAGAGAGAGAGAGAGACTAGCACAGAGAGAGAGAGACTAGCACAGAGAGAGAGAGACCAGCACAGAGAGAGAGAGAGACTAGCACAGAGAGAGAGAGACTAGCACAGAGAGAGAAACCAGCACAGAGAGAGAGACCAGCACAGAGAGAGAGAGAGAGAGACCAGCACAGAGAGACAGAGAGAGAGAGACCAGCACAGAGAGAGAGAGAGAGAGACCAGCACAGAGAGACATAGAGAGAGAGACCAGCACAGAGAGACAGAGAGAGAGAGACCAGCACAGAGAGAGAGAGACCAGCACAGAGAGAGAGAGAGAGAGCAGCAGAGACAGAGAGAGAGAGAGAGGTCAGCAGAGAGAGAGAGAGAGACCAGCACATAAAGAGAGAGTTGGAGAGACCAGCACAAAGACAGCAAAGAGAAACAGAACAGCACAAACAGAGAGAGAGAGAGCACCACAAAGAGAGAGAGAGAGAGCAGCACAGAGAGATAGAGAACAGCACAGAGAGAGACAGACCAGCACAGAGAGAGAGAGAGCAGCACAGAGAGAGAGAGAGCAGCACAGAGAGAGAGACCAGCACAGAGAGAGAGAGAGCAGCACAGAGAGAGAGAGAGCAGCACAGAGAGAGAGACCAGCACAGAGAGAGAGACCAGCACAGAGAGAGAGAGAGAGACCGACACAGAGAGAGAGAGAGACCAGCACAGAGAGAGAGAGACCAGCACAGAGAGAGAGAGAGAGAGACCAGCACAGAGAGAGAGAGAGAGAGACCAGCACAGAGAGAGAGAGAGAGAGAGACTGACACAAAGAGAGAGAGACAGCCCAGCACAAAGAGAGAGAGAGAGGGAGACCAGCACAGAGAGAGAGAGAGCAGCACAGAGAGCGAGAGAGACCAGCACACAGAGAGAGAGCGAAACCAGCACAGAGAGAGAGACCAGCACAGAGAGAGAGAGACCAGCACAGAGAGAGAGAGAGATCAGTGTGAGAGAAAGAGAGAGAGAAAGAGAGGGACCGGCACAGGGGGATAGAGACAGCAAAACCAGCAAAGAGAGAGAGAGACAGAGAGAGTGTCCAGCACAGAGAGAGAGAGACGAGCGCAGAGGGAGAGAAACCAGCACAGAGAGAGAGAGAGACAGAGAGAGTGTCCAGCACAGAGAGAGAGAGATGAGCGCAGAGGGAGAGAAACCAGCACAGAGAGAGAGAGACCAGCACACAGAGAGAGTACAGCACAGAGAGAGAGAGAGACCAGCACAGAGAGAGAGAGAGAGACCAGCACAGAGAGAGAGGGAGAGTCTAGCACACACAGAGAGAGAGACCAGCACACAGAGAGAGAGAGAGACCAGCACAGAGAGAGAGGGAGAGTCTAGCACACACAGAGAGAGAGACCAGCACACAGAGAGAGAGAGAGACCAGCACACAGAGAGAGAGAGAGACCAGCACACAGAGAGAGAGAGAGACCAGCACAGAGACAGAGAGATCAGTGTGAGAGAAAGAGAGAGAGAAAGAGAGGGACCGGCACAGGGGGATAGAGACAGCAAAACAGCACAGAGAGAGAGAGACAGAGAGAGTGTCCAGCACAGAGAGAGAGACAGAGAGAGTGTCCAGCACACACAGAGAGAGAAATGAAATAAAGAGAAAGACTGTGAGAAATAAATAAGCACGGAGAGAGAGAGAGGGATTAAGAGAAAGATATTTGAAAAGAAAGAGATAGGAATAGCGAGAAATAATGACAGAGGGAGGGATAGGGAGAAAGATGTGACAGAGAGAGATAGGGATGGAGAGAGAGTGATAGAGACAGAGAGAGAGAGGGATAAAGAGATAGGGACAGAGTGAGGGTTTGAGAGAACTAGATGGGGAGAGAGAGAACGGGAGAGAGATGGAAAATAGACAGTCGAGTAGAAAGCTAGATATAGAGAGTGATGCTGAAGAGATAGAAAGGTAAAGTGAGAGACAGAAACATGGACAAATAGATACATCCAACGATAGATAGATAGTGAGAACATTAAAAACCTTATTAAAGGGATAGATAGAGAGAACATAGATAAAGGCAGAGAAATACAGAGGGAGATGGGCAGAGAGGTATAGTGAGCTCGGTGGCAGGATGGCTAGAAAGAGAGGCGCTGGAGGACAGAATGGTAGGTGGACGCTCTGAAGCAGTTGCTGGGGTTTGTGACTGACTCTCCCAGTCTGACCCTCGCTGAGTGCCGGGTTTAATAGCTGTTGCTCCTCCTGTGCAGCAACACCCTTCCAGAAAGTCAGTTAGTGGCTTCTGCCATCCATCATCCATCAAGCAGCATTTTACTCCATCTGAGCCACGCTTAATTAAGTCAAAGTTAATTGAAGCGGGGCTGGCAGAATTGTTATAAAAATGATATGGTTTATCAATCTGGGAGTTTATTGATAACACCCCCTGAAGGCTGATGGAGTGAACACCCACACTGTGTCTGGGATATTGATGTTGCCAGCCAGGCTGCTGGTGGTGGGCAGGAGGGAGAGTCAGTCAGACAGAGATCTCAAACAGAGATGGGGAGAGGTAAAGGGGGCTCAAAAGGGAGGAATGGGTGGGGAGTGAGGCGCCAAATATATAAGGGTGTTGTGCTGGACTCAAGGGAAATTGAAGGTATGAATCTCACTCTGGGAGTGATTGGGACGTATCGAGAGGAGATGGATGGCAACTTTTTTTCAATTCATCTTTACCTGTCGTGGGCTTCGCTGGCTAGATCGGCATTTGTTGCCCGACCCTAATGAGAGAGAGACAGAGAGCGGGGGTGGGGGGGGGGGGGGGGGGGGGGGGAGAGAAAGGGCAGCAGTGAGAGAGAGAGAAAGGAGGCAGAGAGAGACAGAGGGGGAGCAGCGAGAAGGATTGAGAGAGAAAGGGAAGCAGGAAAGGATGGATAGAGAGAGCGAGAGAATGATAGCGAGGAGTGGAGAGAGAAAGGGCAGCAGTGAGAGAGAGAGAAAGGCAGAGAGAGAGAGAGAGAGGGGGAGCAGCGAGAAGGATAGAGAGAGAAAGGGAAGCAGGAAAGGATAGACAGAGAGAGCGAGAGAATGATAGCGAGGAGTGGAGAGAGAAAGGGCAGCAGCAAAGAATAGAGAGAGAAAGGAGGCAGAGAGAGACAGAGGGGGAGCAGCGAGAAGGATAGAGAGAGAAAGGGTGGCAGGAAAGGATAGACAGAGAGAGCGAGAGAATGATATCGAGGAGTGGAGAGAGAAAGGGCAGCAGCAAAGAATAGAGAGAGAGGAATATGCAAAGAGAGGGAAAGAGAGGAGGAGTCAGGGAAGGAGGCACGGGAAGAGAAAAAAGAGAAAGGGAGCCACAGAGTGGGATGGAGAGACAGAGAGAGGAAGAGCGAAGGCAAAGGACGTGGCAGGAGATAGAGACAGAGGGAGGGAGAAGCAGAGAGAGGAAGAGAGAGAGACAGGGAGAGAGGAAGACATGAAGAGAGCTCAACAGGGCCAGGGAATGAGGAGAAGGACAGAGGGAGCCAGGGAAGGCAGCGTGAAGTACAGAGCGAGAGTGAGAGAGTGAGAAAGAGAGAGAGAGAAAGGAGAGAGGTTAAAAAAGGTTAGAAAGAATCAGAGAGTTAAAGCGAGAAGCAGAAGGAAACAGAGATAATGAGTAGGGATGGAAAGAGAAAGCAGTGATATCATGGTTGTGTAATGGATGGCCAATCTGATCCATATCTTACACTACTGAGTTACAGAGCATCACCATTGTCACATTTTAGATCACCAGCATAGTTACTCATGAATAGAAAATTGGACCACACTTCCATACTTGGTAAGGAAGGAGGAGAATGCAGTTGTACTGAAGGAGATGCAAAACATTAAAACAAAACAAAACCAGTTCTATGATAGAGTGTCTAGAACTTCACCACCTCTGAGTAGTGATGACATTGTGAAAGTAGAAGATTCAGGCAATTGGTCGAAAAAAACCAGTGTGCTCAAAGAAGTAGCACCTCGTTCCTACAATGCACAGACAGAGGATGGGTTGGTTTAAAGAAGAAATCGTCGCGTGTTGGATGATGAATCTCCATCAGAATCAACGTCAGCTGCAGTGTCAGATAGTTCAGTAGTTCCTGAGCATGAGAATGTCATGGAGAACATTGAATCTACAAGTTCTGAGCAGCAAGGTCCAACTTTGAGAAGATCAACCAGAATCAGAAAATATGATCGACACAATTTGTAAATTTGGATTATTTGTACATACTGTTCTTGCTGTTCTTCTATATATATGTTAAACCAGTTTTAAAAACTTTAAAGAAAAAAATTAATACTGTTAGACTCAGCCTAATGATGTCACATGTAAATATACTGATGATAATGTATTAACTTATTCCTTCAAAGGAAAGGGGATGTAGTAATATCATGGTTGTGTTGATATTTACTGAGTGACCACTAGGAGGCTCTTTGGTATATAAGTGAAAGAGAGTTTAGTGACCTCAGACTGACTAGAGAGCTGGAAGTGAAAGGTTGCTTGTGCATGTTCATACTGTTATTCATCTGTTGTTTTGTATCACTATTCTCACTATCTCTATTCCCACTATCTCTATTCTCACTATCTCTATTCTCAATATCTCTATTCTCAATATCGCTATTCTCACTATCTCCATTCTCACTATCTCTATTCTCACTATCTCTATTCTCACTATCTCTAATCTCACTATCACTATTCTCACTATCTCTAATCTCACTATCGCTATTCTCATTATCTCTATTCTCATTATCGCTATTCTCACTATCTCTATTCTCACTATCGCTATTCTCACTATCTCTATTCTCACTATCTCTATTCTCAATATCTCGATTCTCACTATCGCTATTCTCACTATCTCTATTCTCACTATTTCTATTCTCACTATCTCTATTCTCACTATCTCAATTGTCACGACCTCTATTCTCACTATCGCTATTCTCACTATCTTTATTCTCATTATTTCTATTCTCACTATTGCTATTCTCACTGTCTCTAGTCTCACTATCTTTATTCTCACAATCTCTATTCTCACTATCTCTATTGTCACGACCTCTATTCTCACTATCGCTATTCTCACTATCTCTATTCTCACTATCTCTATTCTCACTATTTCTATTGTCACAACCTCTATTCTCACAATCTCTATTCTCACTATCTTTATTCTCATTATCTCTATTCTCACTATCGCTATTCTCACAATCTCTATTCTCACTATCTCTATTGTCACGACCTCTATTCTCACTATCGCTATTCTCACTATCTTTATTCTCATTATTTCTATTCTCACTATTGCTATTCTCACTGTCTCTAGTCTCACTATCTTTATTCTCACAATCTCTATTCTCACTATCTCTATTGTCACGACCTCTATTCTCACTATCGCTATTCTCACTATCTTTATTCTCATTATTTCTATTCTCACTATTGCTATTCTCACTGTCTCTAGTCTCACTATCTTTATTCTCACTATCTCTATTCTCACTATCGCTATTCTCATTATCTCTATTCTCACTATCGCTATTCTCACTATCTGTATTCTCACTATCTCTATTGTCACGACCTCTATTCTCACTATTGCTATTCTCACTATCGCTATTCTCACTACCTCTATTCTCACTATCTTGATTCTCACTATCTCTATTGTCACTATCTCTATTGTCTTATCTCTATTCTCACTATCTCTATTCTCACTATCGCTATTCTCACTATTGCTATTCTCACTATCGCTATTCCCACTACCTCTATTCTCACTATCGCTATTCTCACTATGTCAATTCTCACTATTTCTATTGTCATGACCTCTATTCTCACTATCCCTATTCTCACTATCTGTATTCTCACTATCTCTATTGTCACGACCTCTATTCTCACTATTGCTATTCTCACTATCGCTATTCTCACTATCTCTATTCTCACTATCTTGATTCTCACTATCTCTATTGTCACTATCTCTATTGTCTTATCTCTATTCTCACTGTCTCTATTCTCACTATCTCTATTCTCACTGTCTTTATTCTCACTGTCTCTATTCTCACTATCTCTATTCTCACTGTCTCTATTCTTACTATCTCTATTCTCACTATGGTCTAAGCATGCATTTTGTCTTGTGTTTGCAGGACCTGCCGGAGATTCGGCAGGAACTTCCAGTGTCCCCCACCCTCAGCCAGTGCCACAGACAAATCCGTCTCTGCCTGCCCCCCCCCCCCCCCCCCCTTGAGCCGAGCGGCAATGGGTGCAGCTCGGACGCCAGCCTTCCACCTGAGATTCAGGACACCCGGAGCTCGAGTCGGAGGATGTCATCGATTTCCCATCACAGCTGTTTCCAACACCCTCCACCATCCCAGAGACACTCACCTCGATTGGGCTCTTTTGTGAAGAGGCTCCTCGGGCACTCTCTGTTGCCCACCTGGCAGCGGATCTGGTTCAGCAGGTGGAAATAGGAACACCAGAGTGGGCGGATGGTCGGAGGGCAAGCTGACTCCAGGAACTAACTGCCATCCAGGCGGATTGTCGGAGGGCAAGCTGACTCCAGGAACTAGCTGCTGTCCAGCCAGGTCTCGGCCTTCTGAAATGGCCAGTCTCACCTATAGTGGAGATTAAATCGCAGAGCCAGGGACGACTTAGGGGTAGTCAGTGAGCAGCCAGTACCTGCATGTGCAGTTGGAGAAGTCCAATCACATGCAGGAGCAGGAGGCGGTCCCGACAATGCGTACCACCCAGGCCCACACTGCATGGGTGGTATCCGCACTGGAGGCATTGGGCAAGAGGGTTTCGGCATCTCCAGCATGTCCAAGGCCTGGGGCAGTCTGTGCAGGCGCTGGCTGACGCCCAGGGCAGGGGTGCCACCTCACAGGTAACCATGTGCCAGAGCCACCTGGACATCGCACCGGCGCTCTTGAACATGGCCCAGTCACAGCGGGCCATGGCTGGGAACATCGGCGGCATTGCTCAGGCGCTGACCGATGTGGCAGAGACACAGAAGGAGGTGGCCCAGTCCCAGAGGGAGATGGCACAGTCATTGGCTGATGTGACACAAATCCAGAAGGTGGTGGCATAGTCCCAGCGTGATGCGGCGCAGTCCCAGATGGAGATGGTCCACTCCCTGTGCTCCATGGCTGCGAGCAGCAGACCCTGGTCAAGACCAGAGCGGGCCTCCGGGACTGGCAGTGCCAGGTGGTGGTGGAGCCTCAGGGGGTAGCTCCCCTCACACCCCCATCTCATGGAGTCGTTCAGGGGCCATTGGGCACCCCGAGGGAGGTCATGGGGCCAGTGCTGGTGACTACTGTAGGGGAGGTGTTGGATCACCACAGCATCTCGGACTCCTTCCCTCTTGTCACTGCCGTATCTGGTGGGCAATGGGCAGAACAGCGTGGCACCATGCAACATGGGACAGCCTAGCAGTGGCCTGGCCCATCCAGACCCAGTTGGTCCGGAAGAAGCCAGCCAATGGGGACCCAGGTCATAGGGCAGGAGTCACAGCAGGCCGCCTCCACTCCTGCTGTACGTCTGGCGAGCCACCTAGACATAGAGTAAGGCTCGTCAGGCCAGAAAAGTAGACAGCAGTTAAGTGGGCACTGGTACAGGGCAGTTTAGCGATAGGGGTTCGGGCACAAATCTGTATATATTTGTTCACATTAAAAACCTGTTACCACTTTTACAACCTGCCTTGGAGAATCTCACCTACTAACTCTATTCTCACTGGACTGGTGTTGAGCTTCTTGAGTGTTGTTGGAGCTGCACTCGTCCAGGTAAGTGGGGAGTATTCCATCACGTTGCTGACTTGTGCCTTGTAGATGGTGGACAGGTTTTGGGGGACTCAGGAGATGAGTTACTCGCTGCAGGATTCCTCGGGCGGGATTCTCCGACCCCGCACCGGATCGGAAAATCTCCGGGGGAGGGCACGTTTCACGGCACGCCGCTCCGATGCCGGTCCGCCGATTCTCCGGGAAATCGGCACCATTGACGCCAGCGCGGTGCCGGTTGGGGGCTAAGTGCCCGCTGAGTTAGACTGAGTCCCGCCGGGGCCGTTCTCGTGTGGGCCTACCCAGAGGGACCTCGGCGTTCATGTTGCGGGGGAGCAGCCTAGTGGGGGGAGGAGGGATCCGACCCCGGGGTGGGGGGGGGGGGGGGGGGGAGCCTCCATTATGGCCTGGCCCACGATCGGGGCCTACCGATCGGCAGGCGGGCTTATCCTTGTGGGGAGCCTATGTTCCTCCGTGCCATGCCCCTATTGCTCTCCGCCATGTTGTGCCGGGGCCGGCACGGAGAAGGAAACCCACACACATGTGCAAACTCACGCCAGCCGTAGCACGCACGCACGAACTTGTGCGAACCCGCGGCGCCCGTTCTGACACCTGTATCGGCTGCTGGAGCAGCGTGAGGCTCTCCAGGGCCGTGCTGGCCCTCTGTGGGGTGCAGGATCGCTAATCCTAGTGGCCTGTTGACGATATCGTAAAACGCTCCGGCGTTTACGACGGCATCAACACTTAGCCCGGGGATCAGAGAATCCCGGCCTAATTTCCGATTTGCTCCAGTAGCCACAGTATTTATATGGCTGGTCCAATTCAGTTTCTGATCAATGGTAACCACCAGCATTCTGATGGTGGGGGATTCAGTGATATTAATGCCATTGAGTGTCAAGAATAGATGGTTTGAAACTCTCATATCAGAGCTGGCCATTGCCTGGCACCTGTGTGGCACGAATGTAACTTGCCACTTGTCAGCCCAAACCTGGATATTGTCCAAGTCTTGCTGCATTTGGACATGGACTGCTTCATTATCTGAGGAGTCGGATATGGTGCTGAACATTTGCAGTCATCCGCAACTATCCCCACATCTGACATTATGATGGAAGGGAGGTCATTAATGAAGCAGCTGAAGATGGTTGGGCCGGGAACACTATCCTGAGAAACTCAGTCCTGGAGCAGAGATGATGGACTTCCAATCACCACAACCTGGGTGGAGTCAGACCTGGCACATCCTTTGTGTCAGGTATGACTCCACCAAGCGGAGAGTTTTCCCCCTGATTCCCATTGACTCCAGTTTAGCTCAGGCTCCTTGATGCCAGACTCGGTCAAATGCTGCCTTGATATCAAAGGCAGTCACTCACACCTCACCTCTGACATTCAGCTCTTTTGCACATGTTTGAACTATCTCGATGTGCACTCTATCTGCTCTAACAATCTGTATTCACTCTGTAACATTTCTCACTCTCTCTGTTCTCACTACCTTTACTTTTAGTGTAATGATTCACACTGCCACTTTTCTCGTTCTGGCTATTTAGAGAATCTATATTCTCACTGTGCAAAATCAGGAAAGGCGATTGGTCAGAGAATCGACGCTGAAATCGTGGTGGCCGCCGGTTTCACGCCAAATCACAATTCTCCGAAGCCTCAACAGAGGCGCCACTGTGTTCCACTCCACATGTCTAGTAAATGTGATGTGCATATCATTAACGGGCCTGATCCTGTATTCTCCGAGCCCTCCGCGATTCCCTGCCTCCGCCGGGAGGAATTCCCGACGGTGAGGTGCACTTGTGGTTTTAAAAATCGGGAGACAGGTGCCGTGGCTGAAGAGGGAGAGAGAGGGGGTAGGACATGCAGAGGCATCATCTTACGCTGCCAGTCCTGACGCTGCATGGGGTTGGAGCCAATGCCAGGTCCGTGGCAGAACAGGGCAGTGGGGGGAATGGGGGTGAACAGGGGATGGGCTTTGGGGCTGGGCGGCCCCCTTACAGGACCAGGGTGTCCAGGCATGGACCGCTATTGCCGCAGCCTGCAAGGCAGCCATCTTGCTTCACACTCCACTCCTTCTCCCACCATGCACCCAGATCAATGCTGGGCACAATGTGGTGGGATTCGCGCCGGTCGTGGGGATTCTCCGGCCCGGCACCAGGCTGAGAGAATCCTGCCCATTACCTCTAATCCAACTACCTCTATTCTCACTATATCTGGTCTCACAACCTTTTTCTCACTATCTCTACTCTCACTATTTTATTCTTGATATCTCTGTGGTAGTATGGCTAGAGAGATAGAGAGATCATATTACCAAAGAACCAAGCTGCCATTGGTACAGCAGCCTCGCTGCCCATTGGCCCAGGCAAGTCATGTGCCTCTCTGCCAATTGGTTGTGGCTGGTCATGTGACTCCCCGCCGATTGGCTGAGAGGTTGGTAGCTCCGCCTACAAGGCAGGGTATAAGAGCTCGTACTGGCTGGCAGTCGGCCTTTCTCTGTACGATCACTGCCTGGCTCACATCTAGCGTATTGAAGCCTGTTGTTTGGAACTTCACTACGACTCAAGTCCAATTGATGGTGCATCAATCTCTATTTCCTCTATCTCTACTTCCACCATTTCTTTTCTTGGTATCTCTTTTCTCGCTATCGCTATTCTCTCTATGTCTGTACTCACTATCTCTGCTCTCACTATCTATGGGCTCACTATCTCTATTCTCACTATTGCTATGCCCACTATCTTTATTCTCAGTGAAGATAGAGGGACAGCCAGGGTGAGAGATGGGGGGTAGGATTCTCTCAGCCCGCGGCCGGGCCGGAGAATCAGCGTGATCCGCGTGGTCGGCGCAGCGCCGGTCAGGGGCCGTTGTACGGGGCCCCACCCCCTGGCAATTCTTGGCCCAGGATGGGCTGAGCGGCCGTAACAACAACCTCCAGTCCCGCCGGCACCGTTCCAACCTGGCCTTACCTGGCGGGACCTCGGCATGGAAGGGTCCAGGCCCGGCCTGTGGGGAGGGAAGGGGGTCCGACCACGGGGTGGGAGGGGGGGGGGTGGTGCAGAGAGGGGGGGGGCCTCCGCTGGGCCCGGCCAGCGATTGGGGCCCACCAATCGGTGGGCCGGTCTCTCGGGCTGGGGGCCTCCTTTATTCCGCGCCAGCCCCTGTAGCCCTGCGCCATTTGTCATCAGGGCCGGCGCGGAGAAGGGAGCCACTGCGCATGCGCACGTTGGCGCCGGTGCCACTGCGTATTCGCGGACCCCACGGCACCAGTTGATGCTGGAAGCGGCAGTGCTGTGCTGGCTCCCTGTGGGGGCCAGAGTGACTGATCCTGAGGCCGTGTTGATGCCGTCGAGGAGCCTCAGAATCAGGGAATCCCACCCAGAGTGTCCGACACAGACAGAGAAATAGAGAGCCACAGAGTGCACGCAGATGGAAGCAGAGAGCGGCAGGAGGATTGACAGACTGCATAGAGAGAGAGAGAGGTGTTTACAGAGAAATGGGGTGGCAGAAAGAAAGTGAGAGAGAGACAGACAGAGAGAGAGAGAAAGGTGGATCCAGACAGGTAAACAGACAGGGACAGGGGGGACAATGTAGACTGAGTCAGACAAGGAGGGTCAGTAAAAAGAGAGAAGCAAATACAAAGAGAGAGGACAGAGCAAGACTGAGGGACATGCAGACTGAGATAAGCAGAGTCAGATAGAATGAGAATGAGAAACTGACAGAAAGAAAGGGACAGAGAGATACAGAGTGAGAGAGAAGAGAGGGGAGAGGCTGAGAACTACTGAAAGAGAGGTGTAAACGCAACAAAAATCATTTCAAATGCTCAGTTTAGTTCCAGGGGCCAATGTGAAAGCCCACACTCAATCTTGCACCTCCGTACATTGCGTTCCTCCCTCAACACACTCACTCCTCTATCAATTTGCCCACTTGCTCTCTATTAACATATTCCTCCCCCTGAAATGTGTGTGTATATTTGTGTGCGTTTCCCCTGCTTTTGTGCCTCTAGCTTGTGTGTATGTGTGTGTGTATGTGTGTCCTCCCCTCCTGAGTAAACAACAGAGACATAAACAGATGTAAGAATGCCTCATCACCAGTATGTCTATATAAACACACAACATGGGCTGTTGGAATGAAGGGATCTTCGATTTTAGAACTGTTCTTGCAAATTGCTCTGGCTGTTTTGGAACACGCAGGAACAGCAATTCTATCAAAGCACATTTTTGTCTCTGAATAAGATTCAATTGAGGCTATTGTTAACTTAAAAACGGACTTATCTTTGATTTCTTCCTTGACCCCTGGGGTGAGATCACATACATCAGACGGTGACAGGCGTAGAAAAGCTGTAAATTAGCACTTAAATCGAGTATCGATCATCTTTTGTGTGTGTGTATGTGTGTGTGTGCGCGCGTGTGTGTGTTACTTGGGTTCCTCGACTTTCATGATGTTCTGTCTGGGAGTTACAGCATTGTGCACAAAATTTCCCCTTGTACACCCTCCTTGCACTCAGCTCTCCCTTTTCCCGGCCTCCTTCTTATTGACCTCCCCACCTCCCCCTCCTCCTCACAAAACGTTTGCCCACCCAAATCTCGGCTGCCAACCTCAATCCCCTCCGCTCCCCAACTTACAGCAGTAGCATCTTCCACTCCCCCCTCTCCTCCCGCACCCCCAGCCCATAGCTCGCTGATCTATATTGACACCTCATCTGAAACAGCTTGATTTTTCAAATTCTCACCGTGATGTTCTAACCTCCCCCCCCCACCCCCCCCCCTCCGTCTCTCTCTCTCATAGAATCACAACTGATCGTTCGGTCCCTCATCTGACGGCTGGCCCCTTCCCAAGGAGCAATTTACCCAGTGTAAACACTCCCCCCCCCCCCGCCCCACCGACCCCGCCCTCCCCTACACATTATATTTCAGATAAGAATCCGATTTCATAAGACCATAAGGTTTCGGAGCAGAATTAGGCCATTCGGCCCATCGAGTTTGCTCCGCCATTCAATCATGGCTGATATTTTTCTCATCCCCATTCTCTCGCTTTCTCCGCATAACGCCTGATTCCCTTAGGGATGCCTGAGGCCACTCTCGCTTCTGATGCACTCTGTAAAATGTGCCTCTTTGACCAAGCGCTGAGCCCACTCCCCAATGTTTGCGGCTCGGTGTTTGCCTGATGTTATATTCCTTCTAAACACATTCGGGCATTTGAGATGGTGGATATCTGGGACCTAAATATATACTTGATTGAAAACTTTAAAATTCCGTGGTATCTTGACCGGGTGGGTGCGAAGAAGATGTTTTCCCTTCATAGAATCATAGGATTCGTACATTGCAGAAGGAGACCATTCGGCCCATCGGGTCTGCACCCATCCTTCGAAAGGCTATGTCCACTCCTCTGTCCACCCCACCCAATCCCCGTAACCCCTACCTAACCTGCACATCCCCAGACACTAAGGGGAAATTTTGCATGGCCAATCGATCTAAACGGCACATCTTTGGACCGTGGGAGGAAACCGGAGCACCCGGAGGAAACCCACGCAGACAGGCGGAGAGAAAGTGCAAACTCCACACAGACAGTCACACAAGGCCGGAATTGAACCGGGGTCCCTGGCGCTGTGAGGCAGCAGTGCTAACCACCGTGCCCCCATGTTGCCCTGTGCTCGTATCTGCCAATTTCATCAACCAATTCCAGGTATTTATCGAAGGGACCTATCAGGGAGAAGTGCTTCCATTTGTACAACACCTTTGACCTTCCGGAAGCACTGGGGGAGCACCTCACAGCCACGGCATCCTTTTTTCGAAGTGTGGGCATGTATGGCATGCAGAAAGATGGCCGTCAATGGGCGCACAGTCATCTCCTCACAAGCCGCAATGTGACACTGACCCAGATCGTCTGTTTTACTAAAATCAGAATTCCGCGAATGTTTGGAACCTAAAGTAAAAAACAACAACTGACTCTCCCAGCATCTGTGGAGTGAGATAACGGAACAGGCCGTTAGTCTGTTGCCAATGGCTTTGTAATTTGAGGAACGTAGCTGACAAACAGTCTTGGCCTGCCCTTACTGCCAAGCCGTTAGAAGGATTTTAGGCAGGTTAATACTCAGCCTGGTTGGCCGTGCCACGGAGGCACCTTCCTTATGTATCATGTCCTGGGGTGGGAACTCCTGGCTCAGAGGCAGGGATGCCGTCACACTGTGCACCGAACCACCCCCCCCCCCCCCCCCCCCCCAACTCCCCCATGCCCGAAGTGGTCCGGGGAGCCAGTGCAGCAGCTCGCAAGGGTAGCCTTGCCCAACACCTGGAGGGGGCGGGCAGCACTGCGCCCCCCGACACCTGCGCTGGGTTATTACGAAGCTCATGTCGCTGAGGTGGGACTCAAGCGGCCAGTCTTCTGGCTCGCGTTGCTCCTGCTGAAACACAGCTGACAGTTCCGGCGCGTGCAGACTTAACAATGCTACCCATCAAATCACTTTAATTAGCGGAGCGAAGGATAAACAGTCTGTAAATACCAAACCGGAGCAGGAATAATGACAAGGAGTTTCACTTAATGAAAACACCATCATTAATGCCGAGACGTTCCTCAACAGTCATTTTTCAGATTGGCTCTGTTTGACTGCACATTAGTGAGGGAACGTGGCATTTTGTAAGAGTGTAAATCCAGAGAGGAACGTGCATTTAAATAGCCCTTTTACCATGAAAATAACACCCCAGCCACATCACGGCACTGAGGACCAATCAAAATTTGATATGAAGCCTGGTGGGGTCATTTGAGGAGATTCACCAAGTTTGGCCACAGAGACAGACTTTGAGCATCACCACAAGGAAGGAGGGAGGGTAAAGGTTTAGGGAAGGAATTCCAGAGCTTGGGAACCCCCCAAGCTGTTGAAGGCATGGCCTCCAATGGAGGCAGTTATACAGGAGACCGGATTTGGAAGAGTGCAGAGGTACAGAAGGGTTGTAGGGGCTGAATGAGGTTACAGAGATAGGGAGGGTTGTAGGGGCTGAATGAGGTTACAGAGATAGGGAGGGTTGTAGGGGCTGAATGAGGTTACAGAGATAGGGAGGGTGGTAGGGTCTGGAGGAGTTTACAGAGATAGGGAGGGTTGTCGGGGCTGGAGGAGGTTACAGAGATAGGGAGGGTTGTAGGGGCTGAATGAGGTTACAGAGATAGGGAGGGTGGTAGGGGCTGAATGAGGTTACAGAGATAGGGAGGCTTGTAGGGTCTGGAGGAGTTTACAGAGATAGGGAGCGTTGTAGGGGCCGGAGGAGGTTACAGAGATAGGGAGGCTTGTAGGGTCTGGAGGAGTTTACAGAGATAGGGAGGGTTGTCAGGGCTGGAGGAGTTTACAGAGATAGGGAGGCTTGTCGGGGCTGGAGGAGATTACAGAGATAGGGAGGGTTGTAGGGGTTGGAGTAGGTTACAGAGATAGGGAGGGTGGTAGGGGTTGGAGTAGGTTACAGAGAAAGGGAGGGTTGTACGGTCTGGAGGTGGTTACAGAGATGAGGAGGTTTCTAGAGTCTGGAGGAGTTTACAGAGATAGGGAGGGTTGTAGGGGCTGGAGGAGGTTACAGAGATAGGGAGGGTTGTAGGGGCTGGAGGAGGTTACAGAGATAGGGAGGGTTGTAGGGGCTGGAGGAGGTTACAGAGATAGGGAGGGTTGTAGGGGCTGGAGTAGGTTACAGAGATAGGGAAGGTTGTAGGGTCTGGAGGTGGTTACAGATATGAGGAGGATTGTAGAGTCTGGAGGAGGTTACAGAGATAGGGAAAGTTGTAGGGGCTGGAGGATGTTACAAAGATATGGAGGGTTGTAGGGGTTGGGGGAGTTTACAGGGATATGGAGATGCCGATGTTGGACTGGATTGGGCACATTAATAAGTCTTACAACACCAGGTTAAAGTCCAACAGGTTTATTTGGAATCACTAGCTTTCAGAGCACAGCTGCCTCATCAGGTGGGTGAAGAGGAGGTTACAGAGATAGGGAGGGTTGTGGTTGCCGGAGGAGTTTACAGAGATCAGGTGGGTTTTAGGGGTTGGAGGACTTTTTAGAGATAGGGTGGTGTGACATAGAATATAGAACAGTACAGCACAGAACAGGCCCTTCGGCCCTCGATGTTGTGCCGAGCATTGTCCGAAACCAAGATCAAGCTATCCCACTCCCTGTCGTACTGGTGTGCTCCATGTGCCTATCCAATAACCGCTTGAAAGTTCCTAAAGTGTCCGACTCCACTATCACAGCAGGCAGTCCATTCCATACCCTAACCACTCTCTGAGTAAAGAACCTATCTCGGACATCCCTCCTATATCTCCCACCCTCAATCTTATAGTTATGCCCCCTTGTAACAGCTACATCCACCCCGAGGAAATAGTCTCTGAAAGTCCACTCTATCTATCCCCCTCATCATCTTATAAACCTCCATTAAGTCGCCTCTCATCCTCCTCCGCTCCAAAGAGAAAAGCCCTAGCTCCCTCAACCTTTCCTCATAAAACCTATCCTGCAAACCAGGCAGCATCCTGGTAAATCTCCTTTGCACCCTTTCCAATCCTTCCACATCCTTCCTATAATGAGGTGACCAGAACTGCACACGATGCTCCAAATGTAGTCTCACCAGGGTCATGTATAGTTGCAGCATAACCCCACGGGTCTTAAACTCAAGCCCCCTGTTAATAAATGCTAACACACTATAAGCCTTCTTCACGGCGCTATCCAATTGAGTGGCAACCTTCAGAGATCTGTGGACATGAACTCCAAGATCTCTCTGTTCCTCCACATTCCTCAGAACCCTGCCGCTGACCCTGTAATCCGCATTCAAATATTTTCCACCAAAATGAATCATCTCACACTTATCAGGGTTAAACTCCATTTGCCATTTTTCGGCCCAGCTCTGCATCCTATCAATGTCTATTTGCAGCCTCCAACAGCCCTCCACCTCATCCACTATTCCACCAATCTTGGTGTCATCAGCAAATTTACTGACCCACCCTTCAGCCCCCTCCTCTAAGTCATTGATAAAAATCACAAATAGCAGAGGACCCAGCACTGATCCCTGTGGTACACCGCTGGTAACTGGTCTCCAGTCTGAAAATTTTCCATCCACCACCACCCTCTGTCTTCTATGTGATAGCCAGTTACTTATCCAATTGGCCAAATTTCCCTCTATCCCACACCTCCTTACTTTCTTCATGAGCTGACCACGGGGAACCTTATCAAACACCTTACTGAAATCCATGTATACGACATCAACTGCTCTACCTTCATCTACACATGATGTGGAGATGCCGGTGTGAGACTGGGGTGAGCACAGTAAGAAGTCTTACAACACCAGGTTAAAGTCCAACAGGTTTGTTTCAAACACTAGCTCCTGAATCACCTGAGGAAGGAGCAGTGCTCCGAAAGCTAGTGTTTGAAACAAACATGTTGGACTTTAACCTGGTGTTGTAAGACTTCTTACTGTGTTCATCTGCACATTTAGTTACCTCCTCAAAGAATTCAATCAAATTTGTGAGGCAAGACTTACCCTTCACAAATCCGTGTTGACTATCCCGGATTAAGCAGCATCTTTCCAAATGGTCATAAAGCCTATCCTTCAGGACCTTTTCCATTAACTTACCGACCACCGAAGTAAGACTAACTGACCTATAATTACCAGGGTCATTCCTGTTCCCTTTCTTGAAGAGAGGAATGACTTTCTCTTGGAGGAATTTGAACGCTTGGTTGAAAGTTTGAAGTTGGCAGTGTTGGTGGACTGGGTGACAGTGTGGATCACTGAACACAGGGTGTAATTTGATAGTTGGCAGTGTTGGTGGACTGGGTGACAGTGTGGATCACTGAACACAGGGCGTAATGTGATAGTTGGCAGTGTTGGTGGACTGGGTGACAGTGTGGATCACTGAACACAGGGCGTAATGTGATAGTTGGCAGTGTTGGTGGACTGGGTGACAGTGTGGATTACTGAACACAGGGCGTAATGTGATAGTTGGCAGTGTTGGTGGACTGGGTGACAGTGTGGATTACTGAACACAGGGCGTAATGGTGATAGTTGGCAGTGTTGGTGGACTGGGTGACAGTGTGGATCACTGAACACAGGGCGTAATGTGATAGTTGGCAGTGTTGGTGGACTGGGTGACAGTGTGGATTACTGAACACAGGCTGAAGCAGGTTTGATGTGCGTTTGGACATGTGTTTCAGTATCTATCCACATTGCCTTCTGTATTTTTGCACTGGTATTTCTGCTCACATCCTGGCACCATGTCATGCTCCTTGGTGTCAGATTCAGCCAGAGGCCACGGGTTTCCTGCCTTGGGACATGACGTGGTGGCCACTGTGAAGTGATTATGCTGGGTGCCACACTCGGGAAACCCAGACTTCCATGTCAAATGCCTCAATAGGTCTTGTTGTGAAGGTCTTCAGGGAGGCGTGCTGTCCCTTGTTCATGTGCTTGAAACAAGAGCAAATTGTCACAGAAAGTAATTCAAGCCAGGAGTGTGATGGATTACTCTCCACTTGCTTGGATGAGTGCAGCTCCAACAACACTCAAGAATCTCCACACCATCCAAGACAATGCCGTCTGCTTGATTGCCCCTCCTTCCACAAACGTCCAAACTCTCCACCACTGACACAAAGTAGCAGCCGTGTGTACCATCTACCATATGCACAGCATTAACTTACCAAGGTTCCTTGGATAAAACCTCCATACCCACAAACTCTACCATCGAGAAGGCCAAGGGCAGCAGGTACCTGGGAAGCCCACCACCTGGAGGTTCCCCTCCAGGTCACTCACCACCCTGACTTGGAAATATCTTGAGAGGGTCACTGTTACAGGGTCCAAACCCTGGAACTCCCTCCCTAACAACACTGCAGTGATTCAAGAAGGCAGCTCACCACCACCTTCTCAAGGGTGATTAGGGATGGGCAATAAATGCTGGGCCTAGCCAGCGACGCCCACATCTCAAGAATTACATTAAAACAACTTGAAAATGAAATGAAATTGCTTATTGGCACGAGTAGGCTTCAATGAAGTTACTGTGAAAAGCCCCTAGTCGCCACATTACGGCGCCTGTCCGGGGAGGCTGGTATGGGAATCGAACCGTGCAGCTGGCCTACTTGAAAAGCCAGCGATTTAGCTGAGTGAGCTAAGCCAGCCCTTTAATCTTATCTTAATCTTAACAAACTTAATCTTATTACGGCACAAATCAAATGTAGGGAATGTATTAAGATGAATAACTACTCAAAGATGATTAGGTTCTTGTCTACTACAACATATTCCCTCCAGTTTCAAAGATTGAAACATGATGTAATGGAGGTGCTTGAGATGATTAACGTTTTCACTAAGTCGATAGAGAGGAACTATTTTCTCTCCTGCTCCTGTGTAACAGACTTGAGAGGGGCTGAATGGTCCCTTCCTGTTCCTGTGTAACAGGTTCAAGAGGGGCTGAATGGGCCTCCTCCTGTTCCTGAGTAACAGGCTCGAGAGATGCTGAATGGGGCTCCTCCTGTTCCTGAGTAACAGGCTCGAGAGATGCTGAATGGGGCTCCTCCTGTTCCTGAGTAACAGGTTCGAGAGGGGCTGAATGGGCCTCCTCCTGTTCCTGTGTAACAGGCTCGAGAGGGGCTGAATGGCCTTCCCCCCGCTCCTGTGTAACAGTCTGGAGAGAGGCTGAATGGCCTTCCTCCTGCTCCTGTGTAACAGGCTCGAGAGGGGCTGAATGGCCTTCCCCCTGCTCCTGTGTAACAGGCTGGAGAGAGGCTGAATGGCCTTCCTCCTGCTCCTGTGTAGCAGGTTCGAGAGAGGCTGAATGGCCTTCCTCCTGCTCATGTGTAACAGGCTGGAGAGAGGCTGAATGGGGCTCCTCCTGTTCCTGAGTAACAGGCTCGAGAGATGCTGAATGGGGCTCCTCCTGTTCCTGAGTAACAGGCTCAAGAGGGGCTGAATGGTCTCTTCCTGTTCCTGAGTAACAGGCTCGAGAGGTGCTGAATGGGCCTCCTCCTGTTCCTGAGTAACAGGCTCAAGAGGGGCTGAATGGTCTCTTCCTGTTCCTGAGTAACAGGCTCGAGAGGTGCTGAATGGGCCTCCTCCTGTTCCTGAGTAACAGGCTCAAGAGGGGCTGAATGGCCTTCCTCCTGCTCCTGAGTAACAGGTTCGAGAGGGGCTGAATGGGCCTCCTCCTGTTCCTGAGTAACAGGCTTGAGAGAGGGGCTGAATGGCCTTCCCCCTGCACCTGTGTAACAGGCTGGAGATGGGCTGAATGGCCTTCCCCCTGCTCCTGTGTAACAGTCTGGAGAGAGGGGCTGAATGGCCTTCCCCCTGTTCCTGTGTAACAGGCTCGAGAGAGAGGCTGAATGGCCTTCCTCCTGCTCCTGTGTAACAGGCTGGAGAGGGGCTGAATGGCCTTCCTCCTGCTCCTGTGTAACAGGCTGGAGAGGGGCTGAATGGCCTTCCTCCTGCTCCTGTGTAACAGGCTGGAGAGGGGCTGCATGGCCTGCCTCCTGCTCCTGTGTAACAGGCTGGAGAGAGGCTGAATGGCCTTCCTCCTGCTCCTGTGTAGCAGGTTCGAGAGAGGCTGAATGGCCTTCCTCCTGCTCCTGTGTAACAGGCTGGAGAGGGGCTGAATGGCCTTCCTTCTGCTCCTGTGTAACAGGCTGGAGAGGGGCTGAATGGCCTTCCTCCTGCTCCTGTGTAACAGGCTGGAGAGGGGCTGAATGGCCTTCCTCCTGCTCCTGAGTAACAGGCTGGAGAGGGGCTGAATGGCCTTCCCCCTGCTCCTGTGTAACAGGCTGGAGAGGGGCTGAATGGCCTTCCTCCTGCTCCTTTGTAGCAGGTTCGAGAGAGACTGAATGGCCTTCCTCCTGCTCCTGTGTAACAGGCTCGAGAGGGGCTGAATGGCCTTCCTCCTGCTCCTGTGTAACAGGCTGGAGAGGGGCTGAATGGCCTTCCTCCTGCTCCTGAGTAACAGGCTGGAGAGGGGCTGAATAGCCTTCCCCCTGCTCCTGTGTAACAGGCTGGAGAGAGGCTGAATGGGACTCCTCCTGCTCCTGTGTAACAGGCTGGAGAGGGGCTGAATGGCCTTCCCCCTGCTCCTGTGTAACAGGCTGGAGAGGGGCTGAATGGCCTTCCTCCTGCTCCTGTGTAACAGGCTGGAGAGGGGCTGAATGGCCTTCCTCCTGCTCCTACTGATCCTCGGTTGAAAGGGCGCGACACAATGTGAAATGGTTCAAATATGAGATGGCCAGGCGCGCCTCAGACCTTTCACTCCACAACGACTGCCGAATTGTGGGACTGAGTCAATCGAACAATTACCACTCACGTACAGAAGTGGGGTGGGCAATAACAGATCTTGCTGTGAGCTTCCGACCGCTCCGACATTGTGTCTGTACTTGTTGAAACAATGTAAGACCTTTATTCCACTGGCCTCCTGCATGATTTCCTACCCACCCCCCCTGCCCGCCCGCTCACTGCCCACCTGAACCCTCGTGTGTATTGACACCAAGGGCAACAGATCCATCTGCTGCTTCGTGCCCCTCAGTACTGACCCTCCCCCATCCCTCTCCTGAGACTGTGCAAACTGCTCTCACCTGCCTGAATCCTATTGGCTGGGGACTATTGGTTATCCCATGTTGCTCGGGGAGTATGAGAGGGGGTGGGGGGGGAATCACTAGCAGTTGCACCTGTTTAAACAGAGCTGGCCAGTGTGCTACTGGGTAGAGTGTTTGAAGAACGGTAGCAGAGGTAGAAGAGGGGCAGCACGGTAGCATGGTGGTTAGCATAAATGCTTCACAGCTCCAGGGTCCCAGGTTCGATTCCCGGCTGGGTCACTGTCTGTGCGGAGTCTGCACGTCCTCCCCGTGTGTGCGTGGGTTTCCTCCGGGTGCTCCGGTTTCCTCCCATAGTCCAAAGATGTGCGGGTTAGGTGGATTGGCCATGCTAAATTGCCCTTAGTGTCCTAAAAAATAAGGTTAATTGGGGGGGGTTGTTGGGTTACTGGTATAGTGTGGATACGTTGACTTGAGTAGGGTGATCATTGCTCGGCACAACATCGAGGGCCGAAGGGCCTGTTCTGTGCTGTACTGTTCTAAATTCTAAAAGTTACTATCTGTTTGGCTCTACAAACTCGTGCTGGATTCTTCGTGGCCATCATAAAACTGGCGACGAGGGTTAAAGTGGATAGCTGCCTACGCTGCTGAAGCCACCTCCTTTGAGCCTTTGTGGATACAGGTTGGAAGTTTGTTTTCTGCTGCGCCATGGATCTTTATGAACGTTTGGATGTGCTTGCTGCTGCGCTGGAGAATTGGAACCTTTATGCAGAAAGAATGCGTTCCTACCTCAGGGCAAATAACATCACTGAAAATGAACGCCAGGTGATCATTTTGCGAACCACCTGTGGCGTGTATACGCTTGGGGTGATAAGAAGCCTTACGCCTGACAGTAAAATGTTTGATGAGCTTGTGACTCTGGTGGGCCACATTTTAACCCAACCCTGTCCGTGATGATTTAACGTTACCGGTTTAATACCGCAGTGAGGACCCCTGGAGAATCCCTTACCGAGTTCTTATCCAGGTTACGGAGGATTGCAGATTACAGCGAATATGGTGACACTTTGTCAGAGATGTTACTGGACTGTTTGGTTTGTGATATCTACAACGCGGCCACCCAGAGAAAGTTGTTAGCCGATGGATGAGGAGCCATGTCCGTGTCAGACTTGTAAGCGCCGACCCCGTCGCGGACACCAGTCTTGGCGGTGCCAGAGGTGCCGTCGTTCCAACCGAAACTGGGGCCAGCCCAGGGGCCGTACCTTTCATTTGGATGAACCTGCGGCGACTATTCCCGAGGACGTGGAGACGGAGGATGACTGCAGCTGCATTGTGTGGCAGCTCCCCGTGTGGCCCCCATTAAAGTGACAGTACGGGTCAATGGTCACCCGCTTGAGATGGAGTTGGACACTGGCGCAGCGGTCTCCGTGATCGCCCAGAGGACATTCGACCGCATCAAGCAGGGTATACAGACCCTTACATTAACCAACTCACAGGCCAGGTTGGCCACCTATACAGGGAAACAATTGGACATCGCTGGAACTACAATGACCCCTGTTGCTTATTGATACTAGGTGGGGTATTTCCCGCTTATCGTGGTGCACGGCCATGGGCTAAGCCTGTTGGGTCGGGACTGGTTGCGCTATTTGCGGCTGCAGTGGCAGCACATCCTCCAAACAGGTTCTGGAGGGTTGACTGAGGTACTAGGACGATACCCAGAAGTATTCCTGCCCGGTTTGTAAAGATAAAAGGGGCAGTAGCCCGTTTTCAGCTTGACCTGGGCTATTTCTGTGCACGCCCAGTGCTTCACGCCTTGCTTGAGAAGGTAGAAGGAGAGCTCACTCATTTGGAGTTCTTGGACATTATCAGGCCCGTCCGTTTCGCTGACTGGGCAGCGCCAATTGTACCGGTAACTAAGCCAGATGCCATGGAGCTTGTGCGGCAACTATAAACTGACCGTGATACAGCTTCCCGGCTCGACCGATATCCAATGTCCCACATAGAAGATCTCTGCGTGAAGCTTGCAGGCAGGCTCTCGTTCACGAAATTGCATATCAGTCACGCCTACCGACAATTGGAGTAAGTATTAATACACACAGGGGCCTGGATGAGTATGCACGGTTGCCCTTTGGAATTATGATTTGGAGATGCCAGCGTTGGACTGGGGTGAGCACAGTAAGAAGTCTGGTTACAGGTTACAGCCCAACAGGTTTGTTTTGAATCACTAGCTCTCGGAGCCCTGCTCCTTCCTCAGGTGAATCAAGAGGTAGGTCCAGAAACATATATACAGACAAAAGTGCCAGACGATACTTTGAATGCGAGTCTTTGTAGATAATTAATTCCTGCAGTGTATGAGGTAGACAACGTTAGCTGAGTCGCACAAGCATGTACCACATACCTGATAGGTAGTGTTCTCACGTGTAATGGTGGTCGCTGTTTTGAAGGCTGGGTGGTTTGTTTGAGGTTGCGCAGCCTTCAACACGTCATCGATGAAGATGAACATCCTGCCAAGGTCATCCCCACACCCCCACCACCTGCCTTCAAACAACCGTGCAACCTCAAACAAACCACTGTTTGCAGCAAACTACCCAGCCTTCAGAACAGCGACCACGACACCATACAACCCTGCCATGGCAATCTCTGCAAGACGTGCCAGATTATCGATGTGGGTACCACCATTACACATGAGAACACCACCCACCAGGTACGCGGTACATACTCGTGCGGCTTGGCCAACATTGTCTACCTTATACACTGCAGGAAAGTATATTCCGAAGCGTGGTACATTGGTGAGACCATGCAGACGCTGTGACAATGAATGAACGGACATCGCGCGACTATCACCAGGCAGGAATGTTCCCTTCCAGTCGGGGAACACATCAGCAGCCAAGGGCATTCAGCCTCTGATCTCCGGGTAAATGTTCTCCAAGGCAGTCTTCAGGACGGGCGGCAACGCAAAATCACCGAGCAGAAACTAATAGCCAAGTTCCACACACATGAGTACGGCCTCAACCAGGACCTTGGATTCACGTCGCATTACATCCCCCACCATCTGGCCTGGGCTTGCGAAAACCTACCTGTCCTGGCTTGAGACAATTCACACCTCTTTAACCTGTAATTATCCCTCTTTCCAGTTGCTTCGTTTGGATCTGTAAAGACTTAATTACCTGCAAAGACTCGCATTGAAAGGATCATCTTGCATATTTGACTTTGTCTATATATATGTTTCTGGAACCTGCCACTTCATTCACCTGAGGAAGGAGCAGTGATCCGAAAACTAGTGATTACAAACAGACCTGTTGGACTATAACCTGGTGTTGTAAGGCTTCTTACTGTGCCCTTTGGAGTACCCTCTGCCTGTGCTATTTTTCAATGCATCATGGAGGGCATCTTGAGAGGTTTACCACGTGGCGCTGTTTACTTAGACGATGTTTTGATTGCAGGAACTTCGGAGCAGGAACATTTGGAGGCTGTCCTTAGACACTTCTTAGAGGCTGGAGTCCGTTTACGTCGTACAAAGTGCGTTTTTCAGGCGAAGAACGTGGTCTACCTGGGTTATCGGGTGGAACGCAAAGGTTTGCTACCCGTCACAGAGAAGGTGCGCGTAATTCAACAGGCCCCCGCCCCGACTGACACTTCGCATCTTTGTTCTTTTCTCAGCCTCGTAAACTATTACAGAAAGTTCCTCCCCAATCTGGCAACTACGCTTGCCCTGTTGCACCTTCTGCTAAAGAAGAATCACACCTGGGCTTGGGGTCAGCCGCAAGAACCACTTTCCTGTGGGTAAAACAACAATTGTCGTTGTCTGGGTTATTAACCCACTATGATCCTGGAAAGCCTTTGCTCATCACATGTGATGCATCCCTGTATGGTATTGGAGCCATCCTGTCCCACAAGATGGAGAATGGAGCTGAGCGGCCGATAGCTTTTGCCTCCCACACATTGACTGCAGTGGAAAAGAAGTACACGCATATCGAGAAGGTGGGCCTGGCAGTGGTCTTTACGGTGAAACACTTCCACCAGTATGTGTATGGCCGCCACTTCACTGTTTTGACCAATCATAAGCCTCTGCTGGGACTTTTCCGAGAAGATAAGCCAATTCACCCATTTCTTCCGCACGGATCCAGCGATGGGCTTTGTTGCTCGCTGCCTACGAGTATTCTTTAGAGCATAAACCAGGAACCCAGATAAAGTCAATGCACTGAGCTGATTGCCTTTGTCGACCAGCTCCATGTCGACCTCCGCAACAGGTGAAGTGGTTGCGACCCTGAATTTTATGGACTAATTTCCTGTCACAGCATCGCAGATCTGTGAGTGGATCCAGACAGATACGGTCTTATCCAAGGTTCGGCACATAGTCCTGTATGGCGGGCAGCATAGATAGCTCCCAGGCGATTTGCTGGCATTTTCCTCCAAGTTGTCAGAATTTCGCGTGGAAGACGGTATCCTCTTGTGGGGGACGCGTGTGGTCGTCCCGGATAAAGGACAGGAGCTGATACTAAAGGACCTCCACAATGGCCACTTGGGTGTGGCCAAAATGAAGATGCTGATCTGGAGTTATGTTTGGTGGCCAGGCCTCGACCCTGACATTGAGAAGGTGGCCCAACACTGTTCCATTTGCCAGGAGCATCAGAAGCTTCCGCCGGCCGCGCCCCTACATCACTGGGAATGGCCAGGGCGGCCTTGGGCGCGCTTGCATGCGGATTTCACCGGCCCTTTTCAAGGATCCATGTTGCTTTTATTGATCAATGCCTAATCAAAATTTCTTCAGGTGCACAGGATGGTAGGCACAACGTTCCGTGCAACTATCGAGAAGATGCGTTTGTCTTTCAGTACACATGGCCTTCCCGAGGTGCTGGTCACGGACAACGGCACTTCTTTCACAAGTGGGGAGTTTGCAGGGTTCATGAAGATGAACAGCATTTGCCATATCCGCACCGCTCCATACCACCCGGCTTTCAATGGGGTGAAGGAGCGCGCAGGGTAAACGTTCAAACGGGGCTTCAAGACACAGCCCTCTCTTTCCGTGGGTACTAGACTGGCTCATTTTTTTGTTTTTTTATCGGGCCTCTCCACATGTGGTGACTGGGGTGACCCTCAGAACTCCTAATGGTGTGCAGAGTTTGCACCCGCAAATGTCAGGAATGTCAGGGGCATGACCTTTCTCGGCATCGGCTGATCCGGCAGTTTGCGCCCGGAGACTTGGTGTATATTCAAAATGTTGCTGGTGGTGCCCAGTGGGTCCCCGGCGTTATTCTTCGAAGAACGGGTCTATGTCCTACCATGTACGAGCCCAGGATTGTCTCCAACGCAGGTCTGTAGACTTCATTTGGTCCAGAAGGTCGCCTCGTCCACAGATTCCCCATCCCCAGCGATCACTTCTCCAGCCGCAGCCGACCACCGGATTCGGACACAGTGGATGCTGACCCTCGACATCTCGCTCTGGCGCAGCACTCACAGTCTGTGCGGGCCGCTACAGAACCCCACCGGATACATGGACGCCGAGATGACGGAGGTTCGTGACTCCGACTCCGAGATGGACAAACCTCTGAGGGAGAGTCCTCGGTCCCACGGCCCCGCGGACTTGCAGCCGTTATGCCATTCATCGCGGAAACGCTGTTTCCTTCTTGTTACACGCCGCTCGACCCAGCACCTCGTGTGGTTGTTGCCCAGCCTGCTGTAAAAGGAGCCCGACGTCCTCCCTCGCCAGGGTATTCAGTGGATCCCTCGGAGTTTGGGGTGGGGGGAGCGGGACGTTATAACCTGCCTGAATCATTTTGGCAGGGGTTTGGGGAGTGTGAGTTTCCCCAATGAGAGGGGCAGGGAGATGATTAGCAGTTGCATCTGTATAACTAGAGCTGGCCAGTGTGGCACTGGGTAGAGAAGGAAGCAGTGATGAGCTCCTGTTGCTGTATATATATTATTGTAAATAGAGTTATTTTCTTTCTGACTCGAGAAACTCGTGCTGGCTTCTTCGTGGCCCTCACTAAACGACCCACCCCTTCCCTCCCCCCATCATGGTTTAGGCTCCCTGAGCAGCAGAAACAGTCTCCCGCCCTCTCCCCTATCGAGACTCCACAGAATGGGGAACGTTTCAATGAGATCACCTGTCATTATGCGAGACCACACAGCTCCAATTTCCTCAGCCTCTCTCAGTCCTCCGTCACCAGACCACCTCCTCGTCCCAGGAACTAATCGAGTTTCTCTACATATTGGAAAACATGTGTGATGTGGAATAGGAATGTGGGTGGTGAATGCCAGTCATCATGCTTGCCTTGAGCGGGAACCTGTGAGTTTCCTAGGGACAGCCCCTAGGAAAGAAATCAGACGGTATTGCAATTGATACCATGCCACATTCGAAGTCCATTTTTATTTGACTAATCTTATGAATAATATCCATTTACCAACAAAATAAAACTGGGCCTATGTGCACCTGTGAGTTAGGGGAGCTCAATGATGAGGTGTGCAAGTCACCGAGAGAGAGAGAGAGAGAGAAAGGGGGAAGGGGAAGAAGGAGATGGAGAGAATGAAAGATGGGGGAGAGAAAGCGGGGCAGAGATCGAGGGAGAAGAGGAGAGAAAAAGGGGGGAGGGAGAGAGGGAACCTGTGTCAGAGATATGGAGTAAAAAAGTAATCTTCCCACTAATCTCAGTCTGGACAGATGTTCCTGGGGTTTGGTCATCGCTGGCTGGACCAGCATTTCTTTCTTTATTTAGTTAGTTAGTTATTTGGATGTCTTTATTAGAGTTATAATGCCAGAGCTCAGAGTGTGGACAGGGCCAAACTCCTAATTCAGCTCCTTGCCTGCTCCAAAAAACAATTCAAATGAATCCAATTCATGGTCCCCACAAGAGAGACATACCAGATCCAGGCATTACATCTGACCTCACGCTCATCTGAGCCAAAAGGCCGAGAAGCGATGGACCAGCATTAATTGCCCATCCCTAGTTGCCCTCCAGAAAATGGTGGTGAGCTGCCTTTTTGAACCACTTGCAGTCCTTGAGGTGAGCTGTTAGTGAGGGAGTTCCAGGATGCTGCCCCAGCGACAGTGAAGGAACGGCCGATATATTTCCAAGTCAGGGTGGTGAGTGACTTGATGGGGAATCTCCAGGTGGTGGGGTTCCCAGGTATCTGCTGCTCTTGTCCTTCTAGATGGTGGTGGTCATGGGTTTGGAAGGTGCTATCTGAGGAACCTTGGGGAGTTACTGCAGTGCATCTTGTAGATGGTACACACGGCTGTCACTGTGTGTCGGTGGTGGAGGGATTGAATGTTTGTGGAAGGAGGAGCAATCAAGCAGGGCTGCTTTGTCCTGGATGGTGTTGAGCTTCTTGAGTGTTGTTGGAGCTGCACTCATACAGGCAAGTGGAGAGTATTCCATCACCTCCTGATTTGAATTACCTTCTGTGACAATTTGCACTTGTTTCAAGCACATGAACAAGGGACAGCGCACCTACCCTGAAGACCTTCACAACAAGGCCTATTGAGGCATTTAAGATGGAAGTCTGGGTTTCCCAAGTGTGGCACCCAGCATCATTCACCATAATGTATGACGGAAGGCAGGTGATGAAGCATTGATGAAGCAGCTGAAGATGGTTGGGCAGAGGTCACGATCTTGAGGCAGTCCTGCAATCTCAGGACTGAGATGACTGACCTCCAGCCACCACAACCATTTTCCTTTGTGCCAGTTATCACTACAACCATTGGAGAGCTTTCCCCCTGATTCCCATTGACTCCAGTTTTTCTCAGGCTCCTTGATGCCATATTCGGTCAAATGCAGCCTTGATGTCAAGGGCAGTCACTCTCACCTCACCTCTGGCATTCAGCAGTTTTGTCCAAGGCTGTGATGAATTCCGGAGCTGAGTAGCTTGGAGCATGGGTTATTGCTGAGTAAGTGCCGCTTGATAATACTGCTGATGACTCCTCCCATCACTTTGCTGATGATGGATAGTAGACTGATAGGGCGGTAATTGGCTGGGTTGGATTTGACCTGTTTCTTGTATCCAGGACACTCCTGGGCAACTTTCCACATTGCCGGGTAGATGCCAGTGTTGTAGCTGTACTGGAACAGCTTGGCTACAGGTGTGGCAATTTCTGGAGTATAGTCTTAAATACAATTGCCGGAATATTTTCAGGGCCCATAGCCTTTGCAATATCCAGCGTTATCAGCGTTTCTTGATATCAGGTGGAGTGAACCGTATTGGTTGAAGACTGACTTCTGTGATGCTGAGGATCTCCGGAACAGACCGAGATGGATCGTCCACTCAACACTTCTGGCTGGAGATTGTTGTCTTACCTTTTGCACTGATCAACATAGAGTCAGAGAATCGTAGAGTTCCTACAGTGAAGAAGGAGGCCATTCGGGCCAGCAAGCCTGCACTGATTCTCTGAAAGAGCACCCGAACCATGGCCCCCTCCCTCGCCCTATCCCCATAAGCCCACCTAACCATTGGACACCTAAGGGGCAATTTAGCATGGCCAATCCACCTAACCTGCACACCTTCTGACTGTGGGAGGAAACCCACGCCAACATGGGGGAAACGTGCAAACTCCACAGTCACCCAAGGTTGAAATCGAACGCGGGTCCCTGGCACTGTGAGGCAGCAGTGCTAACCACTGTGCCACCCTCGTGCTGTGCAGGGCTCCTCCATCATTGAAGGTGAGGATATCTGTGGAGCCTCATCCTCCAGTCAGTTATTTAATTGTCCAGCCACCATTCACAGCTGAATGTGGCAGGGCTATAGAGCTTAGATCAGCTCCATTGGTTGTGAGAATGATTACTCGTCTATCACTTGCTGCCACTGCCCACAGGTTATCTTGTTGGCAGCTTCACCAGGTTGACACCTCACTGTTCAGTATGCCTGGTGTTATCGATGTGTGCATCAGGCAGGTTGGTGAGGGCAAGATCAAGTATGGTTTTCCCTCTTGTTGGTTCCCTCACCGCCTGCTGCAGTCCCAGTCTCGCAGCTAAGTCCTTTAGGAATCCGACCAGCTCTGTCTGTGGTGGTTCTACCGAGCCACTCTTCATGGACATTGAAGTCCCCGATCCAGAGCATATCCTGTGCCTCTGCCACGCTCAGTGCTTCCTCCAAGTTCAATGTGGGCGAATACTGATTCACCAGCTGATGATACGGGCAGGTTGTTTCCACTGGCGGGTGAAAGCAGAACTAGGGGGCATAGCCTCAAAATAAGGGGAAGTAGATTTAGGACTGAATTTAGGAGGAACTTCTTCACCCAAAGGGTTGTGAATCAATGGAAATCCTTGCCCAGTGAAGCAGTTGAGGCTCCTTCATTAAATGTTTTTAAGATAAGGATAGATAGTTTTTTGAAGAATAAAGGAAAAGTGGAGTCCACAAAAGATCAGCTATGATCTCATTGAATGGCGGAGCAGGCTCGAGGGGCAAGATGGCCTACTCCTGCTCCTAGTTCTTATGATTTTATGTTCTTATGTTACGTGGTAATTAGCAGGAGGTTTCCTTGTCTATGTTTGATCTGTCCCCATGAGACTTAATGGGAAGTGGAGTCAGATGTTGAGGAATCCCAGGGCAACTGGGTTTATAATCATCTTGAAAAGAACAAGTTGATTAGCGATACTCAACACGGTTTTGTGAAGGGTAGATCATGCCTCACAAACCATATTGAGTTTTTTGAGAAGGTGACCAAACAGGTGGATGAGGGTAAAGCGGTTGATGTGGTGTATATGGATTTCAGTAAGGCGTTTGATAAGGTTCCCCAGGGTAGGCTATTGCAGAAAATACGGAAGTATGGGATTGAAGGTGATTTAGCGGTTTGGATCAGTAATTGGCTAGCTGAAAGAAGACAAAGAGTGGTGGTTGATGGGAAATGTTCATCCTGGAGTTCAGTTACTAGTGGTGTACTGCAAGGATCTGTTTTGGGGCCACTGCTGTTTGTCATTTTTATAAATGACCTGGAAGAGGGTGTAGAAGGATGGGTTAGTAAATTTGCAGATGACACGAAGGTAGGTGGAGTTGTGGATAGTGGTGAAGGATGTTATAGGATACAGAGGGACATAGATAAGCTGCAGAGCTGGGCTGAGAGGTGGCAGATGGAGTTTAATGCGGAAAAGTGTGAGGTGGTTCACTTTGGAAGGAGTAACAGGAATGCAGAGTACTGGGCTAATGGCAAGATTCTTGGTAGTGTAGATGAACAGAGAGATCTCGGCATCCAGGTACATAAATCCCTGAAAGTTGCCACCCAGGTTAATAGGGCTGTTAAGAAGGCATATGGTGTGCTAGCCTTTATCAGTAGGGGGATTGAGTTTCGGAGCCACGAGGTCATGCTGCAGCTGTACAAAACTCTGGTGCGGCCGCACCTGGAGTACTGCGTGCAGTTCTGGTCACCACATTATAGGAAGGATGTGGAAGCTTTGGAAAGGGTTCAAAGAAGATTTACTAGGATGTTGCCTGGTATGGAGGGAAGGTCTTACGAGGAAAGGCTCAGGGACTTGAGGTTGTTTTCGTTAGAGAGGAGAAGGCTGAGAGGTGACTTAATAGAGACATATAAGATAGTCAGAGGGTTAGATAGGGTGGACAGTGAAAGTCTTTTTCCTCGGATGGTGATGACCAACATGAGGGGACATAGCTTTAAATTGAGGGGTGGTAGATATAGGACAGATGTCAGAGGCAGCTTCTTTACTCAGAGAGTAGTAGGGGTGTGGAACGCCCTGCCTACAACAGTAGTAGACTCGCCAAATTTAAGGGCATTTAAGTGGTCACTGGATAGACATATGGATGAAAATGGAATAGTGTAGGTCAGATAGGCTTCAGATGGTTTCACAGGTCGGCGCAACATCGAGGGCCGAAGGGCCTGTACTGCGCTGTAATGTTCTATGTTCTATGTTCTAACTCTTTCCTGACTGTATAATACTGTTGCCACAAAAAGGGGCTGGTTTGGCACAGGGCTAAATCGCTGGCTTTGAAAGCAGGCCAAGGCAGGACAGCAGCATGGTTCAATTCCTGTACTCGCCTCCCCGAACAGGCGCCGGAATGTGGCAACTAGGGACTTTTCACAGTAACTTCATTTGAAGCCTACTTGTGACAATAAGCAATATTCATTTCATTTCATTTTTTCATTTTCATCTCTGCTGGGCCTGTCCTGCCGGTGGGGCTGGGGCACACCCAGCGATAGTGTTGGGGGTGCTGTCAGGGCCATTGACTTTAAGGTATGATTCGGTGAGTATCACTACATTACTTTGTGAGACTCCCCAATGTGGCACAAGCCCACAGATGTTAGCAAGGAGGGTTCTGAGGGGTTGAGCGGGCCCGGTGTCATGACTGAATCCAATGCCTCAGTTGGGAGCACGCGGTCCGTAAGGATCGACTCTCATTCCTTGGTTGTCCAGTGGTTTGACATGACAGAGAAACCATTTCAGGGGGCAGTCACTGACATTGATGTGGGTCTGGAGACATGTGCAGGCCAGGCCAGGGAAGGATGGCAGATTTCCTTCCCTCAAGGGGGAGTCATTCACCTGGTGGGTTTTTTAAATAACCAAATAGAGTCTTAGTCACTTTTATTGTCAGTTTTTGGGGGGTTATTTCATAAGGTGTGACTGACGGAGGGCATGGTTTTTGATCAATTTGTAATTTATTGACATTTATCTTTAAGGCAGACTGCCATTTTATTTCAAGCAGATGGAAGCCGTGGCCTGTGCCTTTTTTTAAAGCAGAGGATTTCAGTAGTAGGAAAGATAAGTGATGACTCGGTTTGATTGATTTGGGTGACGGCCAATGAATTGGCCTAAAAGGATGTGTTCTGCTCGGTAACAGGTGGTGATTGGATCTTTTCCCACTGAAATGGTCCAGAGGCCTAAAGAGCTTTCAGTTTCACTTTGGCAGCTGAGGGAGGAAGCCTCTCGTTCTTCCACTCTACTTTCTCCAGAAATAGCCAGCTAATTCTCACTGAAAATTCACTGTGGGGACCGACTCTCTCTGCAGAAAGGGCTGATGCAATTAGAGATCAGAATCCGATACCCGTCTCTGCAGAACAGGCTGATGTGAAGCCAGGGGGCTCCCATGGAAAAGCTGTAAGATATTGCTAACTGCAAGGAAGATCATGACAGGCTGTAGACCAGAGTCTTAAATCCACACTCATACTGTGAAAAAAGCGCACCAAAGAATTCATTATCTGAAGCAAGGACTCTTACCTTTTGAACTTAATCCTTATTATTTTAGCCCTAAACACTTCTCTGTGTTTGTCTGTCTTGTGTGTGGGGGTAGAGGGTGGGTCAGTTAAAGGGGGAGTCAGGTATTAGCTTATTTTTAAGCAGCTATATTTGCTGCATATTTCATATTTGTTCTTGTTATAAATAAACAGTAATAGTGTTTAAACTTACAAAACTGGTGACTGTAATTATTGGGCAGCCAAGGGCTAAAGATTTTGGAAATTGCGAGAAGAATTGTTGTTTAATTCACCTGTGTTGTGAGTCTGGGGCATGTGGGGTTTGGATTTGGCTGCATACTTGATCAGAGTGACATAATATACATTTTTGGAATAGCATACAGCAAATTTGGGTTACAGTGTAAATTAAATTGAGACACCAGGGCCGGGATTCTCCCTTCTGGGGACTCAGCCCCCACGTCGGCGGGAAAACCGGCACCAACCACTCCAGCGTCAATAGCCCCCGAAAGTGCGGAATTCTCCACATTTCCAGGGGCTAGGTGGACGCGGGAGAGGTTGGCGCCGCTCCAGCCGGAGTCAAAGGGATGGCACCAGTTTGGGCATGCGCCGAAGCGCCTGTGTGATCTCGCGCATGCGCGGAACGGCGGGCGTGCCGACCGGCGTATTTTGGCGCATGCGCGGGGGGTACTCTTCTCCGTGCCAGCCATGCCGGAGCCCTACAGGGGCCGGCACGGAAGGAAGCAGTGCCCCCACAGCGCAAGCCCGCCCGCAGATCGGTGGGCCCCAATCGTGGGCCAGGGCACTGTGGGGACACGCCTGGGGTCGGAACCCCCCAGACCGCCCCCAAGGACAGCCCCCGCCATCCTACCTGCCAGGACCCGCCGGTACGTGAGTTGAGAGATTCACACCGGCAGGACTGGCCAAAAGTGGACAGCCGCTCGGCCCATCGGAACCCGGAGAATCGTCCGGTGGGGGGGGGGGGGGGGGGCACTGCCAACGGCCCCCGCCCGGCGTGGTGGGAATCCCGCCCGAAAAACAGCAATGAAGAATACGGCAGCTGGCGTCAGGACCTCTGGGCGGGATTTGCGCCGCCCCCTGGGGATTCTCTGACCCGGTTTGGGGGGGGGGGGGGTCGGAGAATCCCACCCCAGGCTTGTAGAGATATAACAGGAGAGCTCTGGAAGCTGCTAAGTCTTTTCTGCAGGTGGATGACTTAACTCTGGTTCATTTAAAAGAGCTTTGAAAAGACAAGCCAGTCGAATTGGTAGGTTCATTAGGAACTGAGGTACCAGCTACAGCTCAGAAGGTGGAGGTCATTGAAGCAATTGCCCAACATTTACATTTGAAAGAGATGCCAGGAACACAGATGAACTGACAAAGTAGAGAAGCATCAGGGACATGTTTTGGTGGGGACGTTGAGCTGGAGAGAGTGTGGCTGTAGTTGGAGCATTAAAGGGAATTGAAGAGAAGACAAATGGAACTAAAGCATAAAGAAAAAAAATGGAGATGTAACCGCTGAGGATGGAAAAAGAGAGAGGGAAAAGAAAGGGAAAGAGAGGCAGACAGAGAACAAAGAAAGAGATAGGACAAAGAAAAAGAGAGAGATTTCCAGCTTGAGGGACTACAATGTGTAGGGAGCTGGCAGAAAGTAGAAAGGAGCTTAATCCTCGAACGGAATCCAGGGGCGGACTGTTCACATTGATACAGGGCCTCCCAAAACTCGAAGAGAAGGAGGTAGAGATGGTTTTTAACGATTTTGAGAAAATAGCAACTCAAATAGAGTAGCCCAAAGAAAAGTGAACATTAGCCACACGGAGTAAATTGATGGGGCGGGCACAGGGAAGTTTATGAGGGTGGGACATTTAAACAGGGAGTCAAGTATTAGCTTGTCATTAAGCAGTTCTATTTAGTGCACATTTCAAATGTGTTCTTGTTATAAATAAATAGTAATTGCGATTAAACTTACAAACTTGGGGACTGTGATTATTGGGCAACGAAGGACCAAAGATTCGGGCCGTTTCTAAGAATTAATGATGAACTCACTTCAGTTGTGACTCCAGCGCACGTGACAGCTCTGACAGTGCAGCACTCCCTCAGTACTGACCCTCTGACAGTGCAGCACTCCCTCAGCACTGACCCTCTGACAGTGCTGCACTCCCTCAGTACTGACTCTCTGACAGTGCAGCACTCCCTCAGCACTGACCCTCTGACAGTGCTGCACTCCCTCAGTACTGACCCTCTGACAGTGCAGCACTCCCTCAGCACTGACCCTCTGACAGTGCAGCACTCCCTCAGTACTGACCCTCTGACAGTGCAGCACTCCCTCAGTACTGACCCTCTGACAGTGACACAATCCTTCAGCACTGACCCTCTGACAGTGCAGCACTCCTTCAGCACTGACCCTCTGACAGTGCAGCACTCCCTCAGTACTGACCCTCTGACAGTGCAGCACTCCCTCAGTACTGACCCTCTGACAGTGCAGCACTCCCTCAGTACTGACCCTCTGACAGTGCAGCACTCCCTCAGCACTGACCCTCTGACAGTGCAGCACTCCTTCAGCACTGACCCTCTGACAGTGCAGCACTCCCTCAGTACTGACCCTCTGACAGTGCAGCACTCCCTCAGTACTGACCCTCTGACAGTGCAGCACTCCCTCAGTACTGACCCTCTGACAGTGCAGCACTCCCTCAGTACTGACCCTCTGACAGTGACACAATCCTTCAGCACTGACCCTCTGACAGTGCAGCACTCCTTCAGCACTGACCCTCTGACAGTGCAGCACTCCCTCAGTACTGACCCTCTGACAGTGCAGCACTCCCTCAGTACTGACCCTCTGACAGTGCAGCACTCCCTCAGTACTGACCCTCTGACAGTGCAGCACTCCCTCAGCACTGACCCTCTGACAGTGCAGCACTCCTTCAGCACTGACCCTCTGACAGTGCAGCACTCCCTCAGTACTGACCCTCTGACAGTGCAGCACTCCCTCAGTACTGACCCTCTGACAGTGCAGCACTCCCTCAGTACTGACCCTCTGACAGTGCAGCACTCCCTCAGCACTGACCCTCTGACAGTGCAGCACTCCCTTGGTACTGACCCTCTGACAGTGCAGCACTCCCTCTGTACTGACACTCTGACAGTGCAGCCTCCCTCAGTACAGATCCTCTGACAGTACAGCCCTCCCACAGTACTGACCCTCTGACAGTACAGCCCTCCCACAGTACTGACCCCCTGACAGTGCAGCGCTCCCTCAGTACTGACCCTCTGACAGTGCAGCACTCCCTCAGTACTGACACTCTGACAGTGCAGCACTCCCACAGTACTGACCCTCTGACAGTGCAGCACTCCCTCAGTACTGACCCTCTGACAGTGCAGCACTCCCTCAGTACTGACCCTCTGACAGTGCAGCACTCCCTCAGTACTGACCCTCTGACAGTGCAGCACTCACTCAATACTGACACTCTGACAGTGCAGCATTCCCTCAGTACTGACCCCCTGACAGTGCAGCACTCGCTCAGTACAGATCCTCTGACAGTGCAGCACTCCCTCTGTACTGACACTCTGACAGTGCAGCCTCCCTCAGTACTGACCCTCTGACAGTGCAGCACTCCCTCAGTACTGACAGTACTGACCATCTGACAGTGCAGTCTTCCCTCAGTACTGACCCTCTGACAGTGCAGCACTCCCTCAGTACTGACCCTCTGACAGTGCAGCACCCCCTCAGTACTGACCCTCTGACAGTGCAGCACTCCCTCAGTAATGACCCTCTGACAGTGCAGCACTCCCTCAGTACTGACCCTCAGATAGTGAATCACCCCCTCAGTACTGACCCTGACAGTGCAGTACTCCCTCAGTACTGACCCTCTGACAGTGCAGCACTCCCTCAGTTATGACCCTCTGACAGTGCAGTACTCCTTCAGTACTGACCCTCTGACAGTGCAGCACTCCCTCAGTACTGACCCTCTGACAGTGCAGTACTCCCTCAGTACTGACCCTCTGACAGTGCAGCTCTCCCTCAGTACTGACCCTCCGACAGTGCAGCACCCCCTCAGTACTGACGCTCTGACAGTGCAGTACTCCCTCAGTACTGACCCTTTGACAGTGCAGTACTCACTCAGTACTGACCCTCTGACAGTGCAGCACTCCCTCAGTACTGGCTCTCTGACAGTGCAGCACTCCTTCAGTACTGACCCTCTCCCTCTGACAGTGCAGCGCTCCCTCAGTACTGACCCTCTGACAGTGCAGCATTCCCTCAGTACTGACCCTCTGACAGTGCAGCACTCCCTCAGTACTGACCCTCTGACAGTGCAGCACTCCCTCAGTACTGACTCTCTGACTGTGCAGCACTCCCTCAGTACTGACCCTCTGACAGTGTGTGGTGAGATAACCACTGTAGTTATGTGTACTGCAGTAGGGGGATGTATGCCTGTACCTGTAATACAGGTTCCTCCGGTCAGCCCCTGCCGTCTAGCTCCGCCCACAGGGAGCTTATGTATAAATGTATGAGAGCTGCTCAGACCCTTAGTCTACTGTTGCAGATGGAGGGACAACATCGTACAGCAATAAAGCCTCTATTGTACTAGTCTCTCGGCTTTGAGTATAATTGTTAGCGCCACAATTTATTGCTGTACGATTTCCCAGTCACCATGGACATCAGAGTCAAGCCTGACCGTCTGCAGCTGGATCCGCATTTGCCTCACGCCAGAAAAGACTTTGATCACTGGCTCGCAGTCTTCGAGGCCTACATCTCTTCAGCAGACCCTCCCCCGACGGAGGCTCAGAAAAAGCAACTCCTGTACTCCAGACTTAGCTCCAGCGTCTTTCCGCTCATTCGAGATGCGACCGACTACACCGCAGCTATGGAACTGCTCAAGGAGAACTATGCACCATCGACGAACACCCTGTTTGCGAGGCATCAACTTTCTACTCGCGTCCAGCAGCCGGGTGAGTCGATTGAGGACTTCTGGAGGGCCCTTATACCTCAGGTACGAGACTGCGACTGCCGGGCCCTCACAGCCGCGGAACATTCTGATTTACTCATGCGCGATGCCTTCGTTACAGGCATTGCATCGGACCCCATCCGGCAACGACTGCTGGAAGGGGTCGCCCCCGACCTCGCGGCCGCAAAGGCCCTGGCGCTCTCCATGACGGCCGCCTCCCGTAGTGCGCACACTTACTCCGCTAGCCACTCGGCCCACCCGTCCTACCCCTCGTGGACCCTGCAAACGGCTCCCCAGGCCCATCCGTCCTACCCCTCGTGGACCCCGCAAACGGCCCCCCCAGCAGCCGCCCCCGCGCACTATGCCTGCGCTGCCCGCCGCACCGCACCCCCGGGGGTCCCCACTGTTACTTCTGTGGTCAACAGAAGCACCCTCGCCAACGCTGCCCGGCCCGCACAGCGACCTGCAAAGCTTGTGGCAAGAAAGGCCACTTTGCAGCGGTGTGTCAGTCCCGGACGGTCGCCGCTATCGCACCCCCGGTCCCCACGCCTCAGCCGCTCCCTCAATGGGCCCCGCCGTCCGCTTCCCCTGACCCCACGTGCGATCAGTGGGCGCCGCCATCTTTTGCCTCCCCCGCCACGTGCGCCCCATGGGCGCCCCCATCTTCATCCACCACAGCCATGTGCGTTCCATGGGCGCCGCCATTTTGTTTCCGACCCCATAACGTGCGCTCCATGGACGCCGCCATTTTACCCACAGGTACTGCGGATGCTGCCATCTCGTCTCCAGGGGCCGCCATCACGGGACACGGGTCGCTACCGCTCCTCGTCGGACTCATCTGACTCAACCGCCGACCAACCACTGCTCGCCTCCGTTACGCTCGACCAGTCCCGTCCTCGCAACCTGGCACCCTCCTCCACATCGGTGCTGGTCAACGGCCATGTGACCTCCTGCCTCATCGACTCCGGGAGCACCGAGAGCTTCGTCCACCCGGACACGGTAAGGCGCTATTCCCTTGCGATCCATCCCGCCGACCGGCAGATCTCCCTTGCCTCCGGTTCCCACTCTGTCCCAATCCGGGGTTTCTGCCTGGTTAAACTCACTGTACAGGGTGTGGAATTCGACCGTTTCCGTCTGTACATTCTCCCCGACCTCTGCACTTCACTCTTACTAGGCCTGGATTTCCAGTGCAATCTCCAGAACCTCACCCTCAAATTCGGTGGACCCCTACCTCCCCTCACCGTTTGCGGCCTCGCGACCCTCAAGGTCGAGCCCCCCTCCCTCTTTGCTAATCTGACTGTGGATTGCAAGCCCGTCGCCACCAGGAGCAGACGGTACAGCACCCAGGACAAGGCCTTCATCAGGTCCGAAGTCCAGCGGCTGCTTCGGGAGGGTATCATCGAGGCCAGCAACAGCCCTTGGAGAGCCCAGGTGGCAGTGGTTAAGACCGGGGAGAAGCACAGGATGGTCGTGGACTACAGCCAGACCATCAACCGGTACACGCAGCTCGACGCATACCCCCTCCCCCGCATTTCTGATATGGTCAATCAGATTGCACAGTACCTGGTCTTCTCTACTATTGACCTGAAATCCGCCTACCACCAGCTCCCTATCCGTAAATCGGACCGTCCCTACACTGCCTTTGAGGCGGACGGTCGTCTGTACCAATTTCTGAGGGTTCCCTTCGGCGTCACGAATGGGGTCTCGGTCTTTCAGCGAGAAATGGACCGAATGGTTGACCGGTACGGATTGCAGGCCACCTTCCCGTACCTCAACAATGTCACCATCTGCGGCCATGACCAGCAGGACCATGATGCCAACCTTTATAAATTCCTCCACACCGCATCTCTCCTTAATCTCACGTACAACAAGGAGAAATGCGTGTTCCGCACAGACCGCTCAGCCATCCTTGGCTACGTAGTCCAAAACGGACTACTGGGGCCCGATCCCGACCGCATGCGCCCCCTCATGGAGCTCCCAATTCCCCACTGCCCCAAGGCCCTCAAACGCTGCCTTGGGTTTTTCTCTTATTACGCCCATTGGGTCCCGCAATACGCAGACAAGGCCCGGCCACTTATCCAGTCCACACATTTTCCCCCCTTGGCCGAGGCACAACAGGCCTTCGCCTGCATTCGATCTGACATAGCCAGGGCGGGGATGCACGCCGTAGACGAGACTCTGCCTTTCCAAGTAGAGAGCGACGCTTCAGATGTCGCCCTTGCCGCCACGCTGAATCAGGCCGGCAGACCCGTGGCATTCTTTTCACACACCCTCCACGCCTCCGAAATTCGGCATTCCTCTGTCGAAAAGGAAGCCCAGGCAATCGTTGAAGCGGTGCGGCACTGGAGGCATTACCTGGCCGGCAGGAGATTCACTCTCCTCACTGACCAACGGTCGGTAGCCTTCATGTTCAACAACACGCAGCGGGGCAAGATCAAGAATGACAAAATCTTGCGGTGGAGAATCGAGCTCTCCACCTTTAACTACGAGATCTTGTATCGCCCCGGCAAGCTCAACGAGCCCCCAGACGCCCTCTCCCGAGGTACATGTGCCAGTGCACAAGTGAAACAGCTCCGTGTCTTGCACGACAGCCTTTGCCATCCGGGGGTCACTCGCTTGTACCATCTGATCAAAGCCCGCATTCTGCCCTACTCCGTCGAGGAAGTACGGACAGTCACCAGAGACTGCCAGATCTGTGCGGAGTGCAAGCCGCACTTCTACCGGCCAGATTGCGCGCGCCTGGTGAAAGCATCCCGCCCCTTTGAACGCCTCAGCGTGGACTTCAAAGGGCCCCTTCCCTCCACCGACCGCAACACCTACATCCTTAGTGTGGTCAATGAATTTTCTAGGTTCCCCTTTGCCATCCCATGCCCAGATATGACGTCTGCCACCGTCATCAAGGCCCTGGATTCCATTTTCGCCCTGTTCGGTTTCCCCGACTATATCCACAGCGACAGGGGGTCCTCATTCATGAGCGATGAGCTGCGTCAGTTCCTGCTCAGCAGGGGTATCGCCTCCAGCAGGACGACCAGCTACAACCCCCGGGGTAACGGGCAGGTAGAGAGGGAGAACGGGACGGTATGGAGGGCCGTCCAGCTGGCCCTACGGTCCAGGAACCTCCCAGCCGCTCGCTGGCAGCAGGTCCTCCCTGACGTGCTCCATTCCATTCGGTCGCTACTGTGCACCGCGACTAACAGTACACCCCATGAACGTATTTTTGCCTTCCCTAGGAAGTCCACATCCGGAGTGTCGCTCCCGATTTGGCTCACGACTCCGGGCCCAGTCCTTCTCCGTAGGCATGTACGGCACCACAAGGCGGAACCCCTGGTGGACAAAGTACGCCTTCTCCACGCCAACCCTCAGTATGCCTACGTGGAGTTCCCCGACGGCCGCCAGGACACAGTCTCGCTCCGGGACCTGGCTCCCTCAGGTGCCGATCCCATGCCCACACCCCTTCCTGCGCCAACCCCAGCGCCCCCCTATTCGTCCCCATCAGGTCCATCCCTCATCCCCCTGCCCACCCTGGAGGACACGGAAGATTTCGGCTTGCTCTCGGAGTTATCCTGCCAGCAGCCAGCACCAACACCGCCAGCACCTGCACCATCGGGGCCATCACCGCCTGTGCCGACGTCACCACCACAGCTACGCCGATCACAGCGGAATGTCCGACCACCGATTCGGCTCAACCTGTCACTTGCTAACCGGATGGACTCTTGATTTTCCTTGTTGGACCCTCTTGTAAATAGCATCCTTTGTATTAGAGTTACATGTCACCCCCGCCGGACTCATTTTTTACAGGGGGTGAATGTGGTGATATAACCACTGTAGTTATGTGTACTGCAGTAGGGGGATGTATGCCTGTACCTGTAATACAGGTTCCTCCGGTAAGCCCCTGCCGGCTAGCTCCGCCCACAGGGAGCTTATGTATAAATGTATGAGAGCTGCTCAGACCCTTAGTCTACTGTTGCAGATGGAGGGACAACATCGTACAGCAATAAAGCCTCTATTGTACTAGTCTCTCGGCTTTGAGTATAATTGTTAGCGCCACACAGTGTAGCACACCCTCTGTACTGGCTCTCTGACAGTGCAACACTCCCTCAGTACTGACCCTCTGACAGTGCAGCACTCCCTCAGTACTGACCCTCTGACAGTGCAGCACTCTCTCAGTACTGACCCTCTGACAGTGCAGCGCTTCCTCAGTACTGACCCTCTGACAGTGCAGCACTCCCTCAGTACTGACTCTCTGACTGTGCAGCACTCCCTCAGTACTGACCCTCTGACAGTGCAGCACTCCCTCAGTACTGACCCTCAGATAGTGCAGCATCCCCTCAGTACTGACCCTGACAGTGCAGTACTCCCTCAGTACTGACCCTCTGACAGTGCAGCACTCCCTCAGTACTGACCCTCTGACAGTGCAGTACCCCCTCAGTACTGACCCTCTGACAGTGCAGTACTCCTTCAGTACTGACCCTCTGACAGTGCAGCACCCCCTCAGCACTGACCCTCTGACAGTGCAGCGCTCCCTCAGTACTGACCCTCTGACAGTGCAGTATTCCCTCAGTACTGACCCTCTGACAGTGCAGCGCTCCCTCAGTACTGACCCTCTGACAGTGCAGCGCTTCCTCAGTACTGACCCTCTGACAGTGCAGTACTCCCTCAGTACTGGCTCTCTTATAGTGCAGCACTCCCTCAGTACTGACCCTCTGACAGTGCAGCACTCCCTCAGTACTGACTCTCTGACTGTGCAGCACTCCCTCAGTACTGACCCTCTGACAGTGCAGCACTCCCTCAGTACTGACCCTCAGATAGTGCAGCATCCCCTCAGTACTGACCCTGACAGTGCAGTACTCCCTCAGTACTGACCCTCTGACAGTGCAGCACTCCCTCAGTACTGACCCTCTGACAGTGCAGTACCCCCTCAGTACTGACCCTCTGACAGTGCAGTACTCCTTCAGTACTGACCCTCTGACAGTGCAGCACCCCCTCAGCACTGACCCTCTGACAGTGCAGCGCTCCCTCAGTACTGACCCTCTGACAGTGCAGTATTCCCTCAGTACTGACCCTCTGACAGTGCAGCGCTCCCTCAGTACTGACCCTCTGACAGTGCAGCGCTTCCTCAGTACTGACCCTCTGACAGTGCAGTACTCCCTCAGTACTGGCTCTCTTATAGTGCAGCACTCCCTCAGTACTGACCCTCTGACAGTGCAGCACTCTCTCAGTACTGACCCTTTGACAGTGCAGCGCTCCCTCAGTACTGAGCCTCTGACAGTGCATCACTCACTCTGTACTGACCCTCTTACAGTGCAGCACTCCCTCAGTACTGACCCTCTGACAGTGCAGCACTCCCTCAGTACTGACCCTCTGTCTGTGCAGCACTCCCTCTGTACTGACCCTCTGACAGTGCAGCGCTCCCTCAGTACTGAGCCTCTGACAGTGCAGCACTCACTCTGTACTGACCCTCTAACAGTGCAGAACCCCCTCAGTACTGACCCTCTGACAGTGCAGCACTCCCTCAGTACTGACCCTCTGACAGTGCAGCACTCACTCTGTACTGACCCTCTGACAGTGCAGCACCCCCTCAGTACTGGCCCTCTGACAGTGCAGCACCCCCTCAGTACTGGCCCCCTGACAGTGCAGCACTCACTCTGTACTGACCCTCTGACAGTGCAGCACTCCCTCACTACTGACCCTCTGACAGTGCAGCACCCCCTCAGTACTGACCCTCTGACAGTGCAGCACTCCCTCAGTACTGACCCTCTGACAGTGCAGCACTCCCTCAGTACTGACCCTCTGACAGTGCAGCACTCCCTCAGTACTGGCCCTCTGACAGTGCAGCACTCCCTCAGTACTGACCCTCTGACAGTGCAGCACTCCCTCAGCACTGACCCACTGACAGTGCAGCTCTTCCTCAGTCTCACACTCGGAATGTTGACTTTGAACATGGCCTCCAGTCTCCTGAATGAGACTTGAATCCTCAAGCTTCAGACAAGATATGTGTTACCCACTGTGACACTTAGTGTAAAACATGGCATCAGCACCTTGTAATGAGTTTTAGTATGAGTTGTATGTTCGCCCCTGGACAGGACATGTCAGTTCGATGCAGTGGGAATGTTGCCATCAATTGTCAGCGAGGTGCCAGTTGCGAATGTGGACAGCAGGTACACTGCCCTTGTGTTGTGTTAATCGTCTGTTAATGGACTATCCACATCCAAGCTGTCTTTATCGCAATGCCTCTCTCTCCATATCAACACTGTGAGAATTATCACTCACTTCCAGTGAGTTTCAATTTCTCTGTGATTGCAACACATTTCGGTATGTCCCAGTCATTTATTTGTGTGCGTGTTTCTGTGTGTGTGTGCTGCTCTCTATCTCTGTTGCTGTCTCTCAATATGGTGATCCTCTTTTGTTTCTCTCTATCTCTCTGTGTCTGTCCCTGTCTCCCTTTCTCTGACTCTCTGCCTGCCCCTCTCTCTGACCCACTCTCTCTATCTGCCTGCTTCTCTCTCTGTCTCTGACTTTCTTTCTTTCGCTCTCTGTCTCTCTCTTTCTGTTTCCTGTCTCTCTCTCCCTCTGTCTATCTGTTCCTGTCTGTCTCTGTGGGTCTCTCTCTCAGTCTCTCTGTCTCTCTCTTACTGTCTGTGTGTGTGTGTGTGTCTCTCCCTCTGCCACTCTTTCTTTCTCATTCTGTCTCTATTTCTGAGCCTCCCTTTCTTTCTCATTCTGTCGCTGGCTCTATCTCTGCTGATCTCTCACACCCTCTGTCTAATATCAGAGAGGAATGTTTGAAGGAGAATCATGAAGAAGAAGGGAGAGAATTAAGGAGTGATAAAATTGAGAATGTTCAAGAGCCAGAAATAATGGAGCACCACAATCTTGCAGGGTTGTTGCGGCTAGAGGAGATTACAGAGATAGGGATGGCTGTAGGAGCTGGAGGAGGCTACAGAGATAGGGAGGGTTGTAGGGTCGGGAGGAGGTTACAGAGATAGGAAGGGTTGTAGGGGCTGGAAGAGATTACAGAGATAGTAAGGGTTGTAGGAGCTGGAGGAGGGTACAGAGATAGGGAGGGTTGTTGGGGTTGGAGGAGGTTATAGAGATAGGGAAGGTTGTAGCGTCTGGAGGCAGTTACAGAGATAGGGAGGGTTGCAGGAGCTGGAGCCGGTTACAGAGATAGGGAAGGTTGTAGGAGCTGGAGGAAGTTACAGAGATAGGGAAGGTTGTAGGAGCTGGAGGAAGTTACAGAGATAGGGAAGGTTGTAGGGGCTGGAGGCAGTTACAGAGATAGGGAAGGTTGTAGGGGCTGGAGGAAGTTACAGAGATAGGGAAGGTTGCAGGAGCTGGAGGCAGTTACAGAGATAGGGAGGTTTGGAGGATCTGGAGGATGTTACAGAGATAGGGAAGGTTGCAGGAGCTGGAGCCGGTTACAGAGATAGGGAGGTTTGTCGGGGCTGGAGGCAGTTACAGAGATAGGGAAGGTTGCAGGAGCTGGAGGAAGTTACAGAGATAAGGAAGGTTGTAGGGGCTGGAGGCAGTTACAGAGATAGGGAAGTTTGTCGGGGCTGGAGGAAGTTACAGAGATAGGGAAGGTTGCAGGAGCTGGAGGAAGTTACAGAGATAAGGAAGGTTGTAGGGGCTGGAGGCAGTTACAGAGATAGGGAAGGTTGCAGGAGCTGGAGGTGGTTACAGAGATAAGGAAGGTTGTAGGGGCTGGAGGCAGTTACAGAGATAGGGAGGTTTGTCGGGGCTGGAGGAAGTTACAGAGATAGGGAAGGTTGCAGGAGCTGTAAAAGTTTGCAGACATTGGGAGGGATGTTGGGGCTTGAGGAAGTTACTGAGATAGGGAGCTTTGAAGGAGCAGGAATTTACTGAGTTGCGGAGGCTTGTAGCAGCTGGATAAGGTTACAGCAATAAGGAGGGGCTGGAGGACGTTACAGAGATAGGAAGAGTGGTCGGGACTCGGGAATGTTACAGAATTGGGAGGGTTGTAATGTTCTTGTCAGATGGCTTGATTTATATTACAAGAACACTTGTAGCTAAAGCTATAAATGATTTATTAACATTAACATTAACATAAACTATAAACTAAACAACAGATGAATAACAGTATGATCATGCACAAGCAACATCTCTCTCCAGCCCCTCCAGCCAGTCTGCAGTCACCTGACTCTAACATTCACTTATATACTAGTAAGACTCCCAGTGGTCAGTTGGTGAATAGCCATGACATCACTCCATCCCCTTTCCTTTGACGGAATAAATTAATACATTTTCATCAGTATATTTACATGTGATATCATGAACCTGTGAGTCCAATAGTATTCATTTGTTTTTAAATTTTAAAACTGATTTCACAAATATATAAGAACAGCAAACATAGTACATACAAATTCAGTCGATCATATTTTCTTCTGACTCCAGTTGATCTTCTCATAGGTGAAAGAGATCCATAGCTACCTTCTGCCATGGTGCTGTAGGTAAATCAGATAACACCATTGGTTCTCTTGTTTGCTTGTAATGATCCGTCTGGCATGTGTCACAACAACTGACCATCCAGTCAATATCCTGCTGTATACCTGGCCAGTAAACAGAGCCACGAGCTCTCCATTCACATTTTTCAATCCCAAGATGTCCTTTGTGTATCCTCTTTAGTACATGCTAGCGAAGAGATTGAGGTATGACTATAGTGTTCAAACGAAGTACCGCTTCATTAATGATACTGAGTTCAGACCTTATATTGTAGAGCTCCATACACTGACCTCTGGGCCAGCATGCATTGATGTTCCTCATCACCTCCTGAAGAGTTTGATCCCTCCTGGTCTCTTCTTCGATCTCACGTAGTTTTGTGTCAGATCCTGGTCCTTGTGTGGAAATGCAGATCTACATCTGCAGCAAATTTCACCACTAATATTTTGTATCAGTGCTCTTGATAATGCATCTGCTAAGAACAAATGTTTGCCTGGCGTGTGGATGAGATTGAAGTCATGGCTTTGTAACTTCATCATCAACCTCTGAATGCACGGAGACATCGGGTTCAAATTTTTTTTGGATGTTAACCAAAGGACGATGATCTGTCCCAACTGTGAAAGTTGGAAGCCCACAGACGTAGTCATGGAATTTGCCCAAGCCTACAACTAAACCTTGGCATTTATTTTCTATCTGAGCGTACCTCTGCTCTGTTGTCATCATGGATCGTGATGCATTTGCGATCGGTTTCCAATCGTCATGCTCAAGTTGCACAAGAACTGCTCCCAGGCCATCTTTGGACACGTCTGTTGGCACTTTAATCTGCTTAGATGGGTCAAAAAATTTTAGAACTAGCGTGATGGTTAGTGAAGTCTTGGGCTTCTTCCACTCTTGCTCACAGTAGCACAGTGGTTTGCACTGTTGCTTCACAGCACCAGGGTTCAATTCCCGTTGGGTCACTGTCTGTGCGGAGTCTGCACGTTCTCCTTGTGTCTGCGTGGGTTTCCTCTGGGTGCTCTGGTTTCCTCCCACAAGTCCCGAAAGGCGTGTTTGTTTGGTGAATTGGACATTCTGAATTCTCCCTCAGTGTACCCAAACAGTCACCACATTCCGGCGCCTGTTTGGGGAGGCCGGTACGGGAATTGAACCTGTGCTGCTGGCATTGTTCTGCATTGCAAGCCAACTATTTAGCCCACTGTGCTAAACCAGCACCTTATTCTCATGAACCGCATTTATTTTAGATGGAGCATCAGTTTACATTTTTTTAAGCGCTGGATAATTTTTTGATGTCTCCAAAAAATTCTTCTTCTCTGTTATTGCTCCAACAAACAATGATGTTTCGTCACTCGTGATTGTCTTCCACTGTGCTGGCTGGTCTGGGGTTGAGCTTAGAGTAACAATTCTGAGAAAAGTGATTTTCCTTCCTTTCAATCTGGAATAAAACTTGCCAAACGCTGGTCATTGCCTTAATTAGTGCTTTTGACCACATCTTTTACACAGGAATACTTTGTCCTGATCTTTAACCTGTTTGTGTGTGAGGAGCTGCAGGAACTTTCCCGCCTTTTTTGGAAGTTTTCTGCCTTTTTCAAAAAAGGGTGACAACTGGAGTGCTTTCCTCCAAGAAGATACCGCCATTACTGAGAAACATTTCACAATGCTGCGCTGATAGCCCGTCAGCCTGACAAATCTTAACTGTTTGTTCCAGAGTCAGCTCCGATTCCCTCAGCAACCATTCCCTCAGCTTATTTTCATTCACACCAAACACAATTTGGTCCTGAATCATGGAAGATTCCGCCGCAGGAAAATTACAGGTTTTAGCTTTTAACTTCAAATCAGTGATGAAATGATCCAAGAACTCCTCTCTCTTCTGTAAACCTGATCTAAACACATAACGTTCATAAATCACATTCCTTCTAGGGGTGAAATGTGCATTAAATCTTCAAATGACTTCATTAAAATGTTTACAATCTTCATTGTTTGCAAATTTAAAAGTATTGAACACAGCAATTGCTTCTGGCCCTGCCGCTGTTAGGTGCATCACTACCTTACGCAAATCTGATTGATCTTCTAAATTTACTGCAGTAATCTCCGGGGCTGGTTTAGCACAGGGCTAAATCGCTGGCTTTGCAAGCAGACCAAGGCAGGCCAGCAGCACAGTTCAATTCCCGTACCAGCCTCCCCGAACAGGTGCTGGAATGTGGTGACTAGGGGCTTTTCACAGTAACTTCATTTGAAGCCTACTTGTGACAATAAGCAATTTTCATTTCATTTCAAGAAACTGATTAAATTGTTATTTAAACACATGGCAGTTGCTGTCTACATTACCATGAAATCTGAGACTCATTGGTGGCTACCACGACTCCCTGCTGTTAGTCTGCTAAACCTTCCAATCTCTGTGCACCTCGTGGCAGGCTTACTCAGTATTTAGTACCGTCCAAACCTGGTACCATGTAATGTTCTTGTCAGGTGGCCTGAATTATATTACAAGAACACTTGGAGCTAAAGCTATAAATTATTTATTAACATTATCTGTGGGTAACCTATATACAAAACAACAGATGGACAACAGTATAATCATGCACAAGCAACCTCTCTCTCCAGCTCCTTCCAGCCCATCTGATGTCACCTGACTCTCACATTCAATTATATATTAGTGAGACTCCTAGTGGTCAGTTGGTGAATTACAACACAGTCATGATATCACTACAGTTGTAGGGGCTGGTGTAGCTCAGTGGGCTAGACAGCTGGTTTGTTATGCAGAATAAGGTCAGCAGTGTGGGTTCAATTGCTGTACCAGCTGAGAATTCTGAATTCTCCCTCTGTGTACCTGAACAGGTGCTGGGATGTGGCAACCAGGGGCTTTTCACAGTAACGTCAATGCAGTGTTAATGTAAGCCTATTTGTGACACTAAAGATTATTTATTTATTGTAGAGGCTGGTGGAGCTTACTAAGATAGGGAGGTTCTAGGGATTGGAGGAGGTTACAGACATAGGGATGGTTGGAATGGCTGGAGGAGATTGCAGAGATAGGGAGTGCTGTAGGTGCAGGAGGGGTTACAGAGATAGCAAGTGTTGTCAGTGCTGGATAAGGTTACATAGATAGGTAGGGCTGTAGGGGTTGGAGGAGGTCTCAGCAATATGGTGGGTTGTAGGGGCTGTGGTAATACTCAGGATGTTGGGGCTGGGGAATTTTACAGAGATGGGGAGCTTTGTGCTGGAGATGACTGAGTTGGGAAGGCTTCTAGGGGCTGGAGGAGGTTACAGAGATAGGGAGTGGCTGGCTGAGGTTACAGAGATAAGAAGGTTGGTAGGGGCTCGGGAAGGTTACAGAATTGGAGGATTTAGGGGCTGTAGGAGGCTAGAGAGATAGGGAGGGGTGTAGGGGCTGGAGGAGTTAACAGACAGGGATGTGTGTGATGCTACCTCTTGTGACTGTTCTTGAGTTCCCTGTCCTTGATGCCTTCATGGGCTATGATGTGGAGATGCCGGTGTTGGACTGGGGTAAGCACAGTAAGAAGTCTTACAACACCAGGTTAAAGTCCAACATGTTTGTTTCAAACACTAGCTTTCGGAGCACTGCTCCTTCCTCAGGTGAAGGAGTCTCTACTAGCTAGTTGAGACATCTGCCAATGAGTTCTCTATTGCTGTCAACTACAAGGTTACCTTCACTGGTCAATATACCAGTTTCCACCCCCTATGAGCCTGGACTCATCATCCACCTCATTAACAGGGCTTGAGACATTTGATCACCATACAAACTTGATGCTAAAATATTGTTAATCAACACCATCCTGTGGGATAATAGCTCCACTGATCATATCATTTCACACTCTGGATTGTGCAAACTCATGTAGCGGCCGACGGCTGTCACTTTCAGCCTTGCCCTACCTCCCTCACGTTTCCCTGGAAGGGCAAGATGGCTGGTGTCTCAAACATTTGAACAACATGTGAGGCTAACCTTGTGCAGGAACTATCACATGAGGCCCTGGCTGAAATCATCACTGGCCATCTGCAACAGCACAAAAGTTAATGCATAAACTGATTATCACTATATGGATCATGTGATTACCCATTCACATTTGCACAAAAGAATAAGACCATGTTATGACTATGTAACAAACTTCCAGATACAGGTGATCAACTTTGTAGTAGGATTAATGTATCTCTGTATCCATGTATTTCTGTATCCATGTATCTCCGCATCCATGTATATCTACGTCCATGTATCTCTGTATCTATATATCTCAGCATCCATCTATCTCTGCATCCATGTATCTGTCTGTCAATATTTCTGTGCATTTGTGGATTGGTGCATCAGTGCATCCATGTATCAGTGCATCTGTGTATCAGTGCATCTGTATATTAATATATCTGTGTACCAGTACAACTGTGTATCAATGTATCTGTGTATCAGTGCATCTGTATATCAATGCATCTGTGTATCAGTGCATCAGTGCATTTGTGCATCTGTGTATCAGTGCATCTGTGTATCAGTGCATCAGTGTATCAATGCATCGGTGTATCAATGCATCTTGTGCATCAGTGCATCTGCGTAGCAGTGCATCTGTGTATCAGTGCATTGCTATATAAATGCATCATGTGCATCAGTGCATCTGCATATCAGTGCATCTGTGTATCAGTGCATTGCTATATAAATGCATCAGGTGCATCAGTGCATCTGTTTATCAGTGCATCAGTGTATCAATGCATCATATGCATCTGTGCATAAGTTTACCAATGCATCCATGTATCAATGCATCTGTGTATCAGTGCATTTGTGTATCAGTGCATCTGTGTATCAGTGCATTTGTGTATCAGTGCATCTATGTATCAGTGCATTTGTGTATCAGTGCATCAGTGCATCTGTGTATCAGTGCATCTGTGTATCAGTGCATCTGTGTACCAATGCACCTATGTTTCAGTGCATCTGTGTACCAATGCATCAGTGCACCTGTGTATCAGTGCATCTGTGTGTCAGTGCATCTGTGTATCAGTGCATCAGTGCATTTGTGCAACAGTGCATCTGTGCATCATGTGCATCAGTGCATCTTTGCATCAGTGCATCTGTATATCAGTGCATCTGTGTATGAGTGCATCTGTGTATCAGTACATCAGTGCATTTGTGCATCTGTGTATCAGCTCATCTGTGTATCAGTGCATAAGTGCATCTGTGTATCAGTGCATCAGTGCATTGGTGCAACAGTGCAACAGTGCATCTGTGCATCATGTGCATCAGTGCATCTTTGCATCAGTGCATCTGTATATCAGTGCATCTGTGTATGAGTGCATCTGTGTACCAATGCATCTGTGTATCAGTGCATCTGTGCATCAGTGCATCTATGTATCAGTGCATAAGTGCATCTGTGTATCAGTGCATCTGTGCATCAGTGCATCTATGTATCAGTGCATAAGTGCATCTGTGTATCAGTGCATCTGTGTATCTGTGTATCAGTGCATCTGTGTATCAGTACATCAGTGCATTTGTGCATCTGTTTATTAGTGCATCAGTATTTCAATGCATCTATGTATCAATGTATCTGTGTATTAGTGCATCAGTGTATCAATGCATCTATGTATCAACGTATCTGTGTATCAGCGCATCAGTGCATTTGTGCATCTGTGTATTAGTGCAGTAGTGTATCAATGCACCCATGTATCAATATATCTGTGTATCAGTGCATCTGTGTATCAGTGCATCTATGTATCAGTGATGTGGAGATGCCAGCGGTGGACTGGGGTGAGTACAGTAAGAAGTCTTACAACACCAGGTTAAAGTCCAACAGGTTTGTTTCAAGCATTAGCTTTTGGAGCACTGCTCCTGTTGGACTTTAACCTGGTGTTGTAAGACTTCTTACTGATCTGTGTATCAGTGCATTGGTGTATCAATGCATCATGTGCATCTGTGCATCTGCGTATCACTGCATCTGTGTATCAGTGCATCATATGCATCTGTGTATCAATGCATCAATGTATCAATGTATCTGTGTATCAGTGCATCTAAGTATCAATGGCAGCACAGTCGTATAGTGGTTAGCACAATTGCTTCACAGCTCCAGGGTCCCAGGTTCGATTCCCGGTTGGGTCACTGTCTGTGCGGAGTCTGCACGTTCTCCCCGTGTCTGCGTGGGTTTCCTCCGGGTGCTCCGGTTTCCTCCCACAGTCCAATGATGTGCGGGTCAGGTGGATTGGCCATGCTAAATTGCCCTTAGTGTCCAAAATAGCCCTTAGTGTCCAAAATAGCCCTTAGTGTTGGGTGGGGTTACTGGGTTATGGGGACAGGATGGAGGTGTGGGCTTGGGTAGGGTGCTCATTCCAAGAGCCGGTGCAGACTTGATGGGCTGAATGGCCTCCTTCTGCACTGTAAATTCTATGATTCTATGATAATGTATCTGTGTGTCAGTGCATCTGTATACCAATGCATCAGTGCATCTGTGTATCAGTGCATCTGCATACCAGTGCATCTGTGCATCTGTGTACCAATGCATCTGTGTATCAGTGCATCTGTGTATCAGTGCATCTGTATATCAGTGCATCAGTGTATCAGTGCATCTGTGTACCAATGCATCTGTGTATCAGTGCATCTGTGTACCAATGCATCTCTGTATCAGTGCATCTGTGTATCAGTGCATCAGTGTATCAGTGCATCAGTGTATCAGTGCATCTGTGTACCAATGCATCTGTGCATCAGTGCATCTGTGTATCAGTGCATCTGTGTATCAGTGCATCTGTGTACCAATGCATCAGTGCATCAGTGTATTAATGCATCTGTGTATCAACATATCTGTGCATCTGTGCATTTGTGTATCAGTGGCAGTACGGTAGCATAGTGGTTACCACTGTGGCTTCACAGCTCCAGGATCCCAGGTTTGATTCCCTGCTGGGTCACTGTCTGTGCGGAGACATGTTCTCCCCATGTCTGCATTGGTTTTCTCCGGGTGCTCCGGTTTCATCCCACAGTCCAAAGACATGCAGGGTAGGTGGATTGGTCACACTAAATTGCTCTTAGGAGGGGTTATTGGGCTAAGGGGATAGAGTTGAAGTGAGGGCTTATGTAGGTCGGTGCAGACTCGATGGGCCAAATGGCTACCTCCTGCACTGTATATTCTATGTTCTATGTATGTATCAGTGCATCAGTGCATGTGTGTATCAGTGCATGTGTGTATCAATGCATCTGTGTATCAATGTATCTGTGCATCAGTGCATCCTGTGTATCAATGTATCTGTGTATCAGTGCACCCAGTGTATCAGTGTATAAGTGCATCTGTGTATCAATGTATCTGTGCATCAGTGCATCCTGTGTATCAATGTATCTGTGCATCAGTGCATCCTGTATCAATGTATCTGTGTATCAGTGCACTCAGTGTATCAGTGTATCAGTGCATCTGTATACCAATGTATCTGTGCATCGGTGCATCCTGTGTATCAGTGTATCAGTGCATCCTGTATCAATGTATCTGTGTATCAGTGCATCCAGTGTATCAGTGTATCAGTGCATCCAGTGTATCAGTGTATCAGTGCATCTGTGTATCAATGTATCTGTGTATCAGTGCATTTGTGTATCAGTGCATCCTGTGTATCAGTGTATCAGTGCATCTGTGTATCAATGCATCTGTGTATCAATGTATCTGTGCATCAGTGCATCCTGTGTATCAGTGTATCAGTGCATCTGTGTTTCAATGTATCTGTGTATCAGTGCATTTGTGTATCAGTGCATCAGTGCATTTGTGTATCAATTCATCAGTGCATCAGTGCATCAATATATCAGTGTATCAATGCATCATTGTATCAGTGTATCTATGTATCAGTGCATCAGTGCATCTATGTATCAGTACATCTATGCATCTATGTATCTATGCATCAGGCCTCAATGTTTGCTAGGATATCAGACAAGAGTCCCTTTTTAAAATTTTTGATACTGTAAGGAAAGGATACTTCATTCCAAGAAGGATTCCACTGACCAATAGGAATATTTTATATTAAAATAAACTCAAACTTTATTCTTAACACAGGATTAAACATATGAACATCACAGACAAATGACTTATAATTAACAGTCAAACAATAAAAGGAAACACTTTAACTTCTAACTTACACGTTCTTTATCGCCAATTAAGCAAAACCTATCACAGGCCAAAAACACTTTCAGTATAGTTAGCAAACACAGCGATAATTGCTGTACACTTATGCCGACCATTCTAGGATGGACTGCTTGGTGAGAGCGAGATTCCTTCAGGAAACTGTCTGTGGATGCTTCTGCCAATGCCTGACTTCTACTTAACCTAACAGCCTTTGGCAAACAATCCTGCTCGCCTTCAAACTCTGAGCAAAACTAAAATCTAAATACCCTGCTACAGACCTGGCTCCTCACATTAATTATATTGTCTCTATCCCAATTAAGTGGGTTATGGCTATCTCACTGAAGTTAACCATTGCCCTTCAATGATCTAAACTCCGTGAACCTTCTTTCTATCAACAGAATTTCATTGGCCCGAAATAGGTAAACAATTACATTAATGATGATCTGGGTTTTATGACATTTTAATTATACATTTTGCAGCCATATCATCTGGATGCCTTATCTTGACTCTCTAATAATATCACTACAACCAAAATATATATCTGAACTCAGGTTTTTGTTTAATTACTGCAACAAATATAAAATAAAATATATAACACCTCCCCCCCTTAAAAAATTGAACCAACAATTTGTAGGAAGATTTCATTTAGTGAAGTATTTTAATTTTAAATACTATTCATTACTAAACAGCAGTTATACTCTGTAAGATGCATGCCTTATTATATTTGGGGAAGCAAATTTAAACGTTTGTACAGTCTATTTCAGTTTGTCTTTCCCAACTTTGAATGTTCCATTCTTCTTACATTTCAAAGTTATGATAAAGCATCGGCAATCGTGTTTTCTCTTCCTGCTACTTGTATAATTTTCAATGTGTGTAGCAATAAACTCCATGTAAACAGTCTGGTGTTTTGGTATTCAAACTTCTCCAGAAATCTTAATGGATTATGGCCTGTATATGCAATTGTGTCTGATGAATTGTTGACAACACAAATGTCGAAATGTTGCGAAGCCAATACCAAACTCAATGTCTCCTCGATGGTCGAATATTTGTTTTGATGACTATTTAGTTTTCGAGAAGAAAAACCAACAGGTCTTTCTATTCTCTCATTGTCTTTCTCCAACAGTACAGCACCAATGCCCGTATCACTCTTATCAATTGTCATCTTACATTATTTGGCATAATTAGGTGGCATCAACACTGGTGTGGTGGTTAACATACCTTTCAGATTGTCCTGACATTCTGATCTCCATTGAAATTTCCTGTGGTCTTTCAAAGGTTCAGTCAGTGGAGCAACCAAACTGTTAAAACTTGTGTTTCCGGTAGGAACCATTCATGCCCAGAAATCTCAGAATTTCTCTTCTCATTAATGGTATTGGGAACTCCCCAATAACTTTCGTTTTCACATTTCATGGGGCCACCTGACCATGTCCAACTGTTTGGCCTTAAAATGTGACTTGCATTTTCGCAAATTCAGTTTTAGCCAAGTTTACCATCAAATCGGCCTCCTGTAGCCGATTGAACAATCCATTTAAATGAATTCCAAATGCTCCTTCCACATTTGTCTGAACACCAGCAAATCGTCAACGTACACTGCACAATTGTTTAGTCTAGAAATGTCCTTGTTGGTTCATCTTTGGAATGTTGCTCGTGCATTCTTCATTCCAAATGGCATAACTTTAAACTGATACAGACCATTTGGCATCACAAAAGCCCAAACTTCCTTCACACTGTATTATGGGCCAGGGTTTAGAGAACCCCAAAGTGCATCATGGAGTTCACCTGACCCACAACTTTTAATAGATTGTGGTTATGGGGAGCACGAGGGCCCACTTTACAGGTGTGATGCAACAGAGAGCTAAAGTACTCTTAAAACAAAACAATGTTTATTCTATGAATCCAGTTAACATTTTATAAACACACAGTAAACATCTTAGCAACTATCAACTCAAATACTCCCCCCAAAGAATACAGTACTCTATAAGTAACCCTTAGTCGTTCCCAGGAACATCCATAAGACAAATACCCCCTTTAACAAAGATAGCAGGTTTAAATTCTCTACTGAGAGCAGTTATCACTTTTAAATTAACAAGTGATCTGAAGACATTCTTTTCATGCGGAGAGAGGTCAAAATTACACCTTGTTTGGCTGGATGCAGCTCCAACTCTGAAAATGAAACTAAACACACACTGTAGCTGCCAGCTCAAAACAAAAGTAAAAGCAGACAGACAGTCCAGCTCTACACATATTTTGACATCACTGAAGCTATTTGATAAACACCCATTTCTTAAAGGTACTTCCACTACAGCTATTTGATAAACACCTATTTCTTTAAAGTACATCCACTACGCTATTTGATAAACACCCATTTCTAAAAGGTACTCTCACATGACACCTGTCTGATAAAGGTACTTGCCTGTATCCTTCAAGTAACTCAAATTTGGTAATACATTTTGCTTGTCCCATCTTTTCAATACCGTCTTCCAAACTAGGAATAGGATATGAATCTGACTTTGTAATTGCATTGATTTTTTTCCAGTCCATACACAGAATTGCATTCCATTTGGTTTCAGCGCCATCACAATAGGTGAGCTCAAATCACTGCAACTCACTTCAATGGCATCATTCTTAAGCTTGCTTTCAATCTCCTTTTGTACCTCCGCCAACTTTAGTGGATTGAGTCTGTATAGATGTTGCTTAATTGGCACAGCATTTCCTGCATCTGCATCATGGATAATTACTTTTGTACTTCCTAATATAAGGGTCCTTCCTGTTTTTTTCCCAGTCTATTCCCTTACTTCCCATTGCTTTCATTTTTGCTGTTACATTTTGATTCATGGATGGTTAATGGACATGTGACTTTGAGGCATGTGGCATGTGCCTTTAATTCAAGCTGAGGAATTCAGCAGCACGAGAGGTCACTGTGCTGGTTCATACTGGAGATTGTAGACTGACCGGCACCAATGGCAGAGATTGGCTTGGACTCTGATGGCCATTGGCTGGTAGCCAATGAATTTTCTCAAAAGGCTGTGCTCTGCCCAGTAATGGGTGGTGATTGGATCTGATTTCACTGGAATATTTTTCAGCGCTCCACGGGTTGAGTTTGGTTTCAGTTTTGATCTTGACAGCCTGGGGGAGGGACCTGCTATCCTCTCCTCTCTCTCTTCCTCCAGTAATCTGTGTTTTTGAACTGGCAGAGAGCCTGGATGAATCTATGAACAGGCAGAGTCCAGGACCGAACAACTCTCTGTCTCCCGAAAGGCAAAGGCAGAACAAACCAACTCTCTCTACAGAAAAATGGAGGCCTGATGCAAAACTTAAACTTAAGAGCCAGTTTAATGAGTAATAAAGTGTCTCTCCAGAAAGCCAGCTGCTTATGAGTATTGCATTCTATAACCTGCAGGCACCCTGAATGAATTAATTTACAAAGAAGCGCATTACCAGCTGTAAACCAAAGACTTTAATTAGCCATCTTCCTGTGAAGAAAGTGTACTAAAAGAACCACAATCCGGAGCAGATACCTAACTTTTGACCTTCGTCCTTATTATATTTTACCCCTTTCCACCCCTCTGTGTTTAGCTGGGTAGAGGGGGGACAGTTAAAGTCGGTAGTATTAACTTGTGTGGTCCGATTGTATTTACTGCAAATTTCCTGATCGTTCTTGGTATAAATAAACTGCAATCGTGTTTAAGCTTACAAACTTGGTGACTGTAAATGTTGTGCCGCTAAAGGCAAATACTTCAGGCATCTTTATAAGAATTATTGGTTAATTCACTTGTGTTGTGACTCTGGGGCATGTGGGACTGGAATTGATTGTGTACCAGCCCAGGGTGTCATTTTATTAATTTATTCCCACACATAGCTCCCTGTGACTGTAATAACACTTTCAGGTGACTTTGATTATCCTCTGGAAGCTAACTCAATACTTTTCCCCAATTGAGGAATGTCAAGTTCAGAATCATTTGGATTTACCTCTTTTCCATTACCTACAATGTTTAACACATTCTCCTTTTGCTTTCCTTTCCTATCAAAATACCTTTTGGGCATATTAACATGGCATACTCAATGAGTTTTCCTTCTAACTGGTATTCTTATCAAACCTTATCAACGTGCTGGTTTAAATACCGCTTGGGGTTTTTCCTATTCCCTGACATGTGTGAGAAGTACGGCAAAATTCAATTACATCTTTACACAGTCCAAGCCAATAAAAATGTTTTTGTATTTTTGCTTTGAGTTTTCCTTACTCCTCAATGACCCCCTGCTGAAACCTCATGCACAACACGCAAAACTTTCTTTCTATAACCTACCAGTAATACGACTTGGCTTGTAATGCAGAACAAGGCAGCAGCAACGGTTCAATTCCCGTATTGACCTCCCCGAACAGATGCCGGAATGTGGCAACTAGGGACTTTTCACAGTAACTTCATTGAAGCCTAATTGTGACAATAAGCAATTATTATTATTATATTATTATTGATGAACCTCGGCCCACTTCTCTGCCTGAATATGCAAAAGCCTACACTTCCTCATTGATAATTATTTCTAAAGTAATAGCACTCCGGTATAAGCTCTATTTTATTTCTATTTCTATTTCTGTGTATGTTTTCTGATACAACTGCTTTTTCTGAATCACTCTTCTGTAATTTTATCAACTTTCTTGAACTTAAGATATTCACTTCACCCCCCCATCTGCTCTTATTCACTATCAACCAGCTGGTCAAAGATTGTTTCTAATAATTGAAACTCTCTATCTTTCCTCCTCAATTTTGCCTCCTCCTGTCTCAACTTGTGACTTTGTAATCTTGTCACCAAACACTCTGTAAACACTCCAGGATATACTTCTTCCAACACCTCAGCTCTTTGACTTTCAACCAGCTTTTCAACCACAGTGGGCATCACTTTCACCTGTGATCCAGCTGTATCATTACCCAGGATAAATTGTACCCCTGAAAAAGGCATTTTTTCTTTTACTCCTCCCAACATTTTTCACCCAACTCTCTAACCTTACATAGTGGCACATGACTCCTCTCATCAGTAATTCCACCTATTACCACCTTTCCTGGCAATTTACGTATTTCCTTATCTCTCACCATTAAAGTCTGACTTTCTGCTGTATCCCTTAAGATCTCAATTTTCTTACCTACTCCACTTTGTACACACAAGTAAACCTTACCCCAACAAATAAAATCCTGAAAAGGTTCTGGCACCTGCTTTTCTGCCAGCTTCTGAACAGGCTGTACACTCTATTGCATCTCTTCCACCGGAACAATGGTTTCTCTTCCCACTTTAACAACCCTCACTAGCCTATGGTGTTTTAATGAGTCTGTCTTCCCAGTACTTTTCTTAAGCCACCAACACTGCGACTTACGTGTCCAACTTTATTACAATGCAAACATTAAGTTTTCTTCTCTCTCTTCCACTATCAAAAGTTTCATTTTTAACCTGAGGCCAATTCTCCTTAATATCACCAATAAGACCTCCTTTTCCTTGACCACCTGTGGATTTTTCATTTCCCCAGTTTCTATCCTCACAGATTGAAATTGATATCAAAAACCAGATCTTAATTTATGAACTAGTTGAAAATTATCTGCCATTTCTGCGGCCAATCTAGCAGTTTTAAGCCTTTGCTCTTACACTTGAGTTCCCACTGCTGCGGGGAGTGAATCTTCAATTCCTCCAACATAACTTAACTGCTTCCTAAGAGCGACATACGTAGGGTCTATTTCTAACGCTCTGAACCACCTATCAAATTATTTTGTTTAATTCTTTCATATTCTATATATGTCTGACCTGATTCTTTCCTTAGTTTTCTAAACTGCTATCTGTCGACTTCTGGCATTAGCTCATAGGCACTATGATTTTTCTCACCTCATCATAATCCCTAGATACCTCTTCTGATAGTGATGCAGACACTTCACTAGCTCTACCTACTGACTTTGTTTAAACCAACAATACCCACATAGTCTTTGGCTAATTCAATTGCTTAGCCTGGGCTAGCGCACTCAAATGAGATAAAAAGGTTTCCATATTTTTCCATATTACCATATCATCAAACATTGGCAGTGCTTGAAAATGTTTAAACATACCCCCACTAGGCTATTGGCCAGGAAGTGTTAATTCTTCCTTGAGACTTTATCAGCGTCTGCCTTTAACTTCAAACTTTCATACTGATGCTCTCTTTGCAGTTTCAGTTTCAAAAGTTCAAATTCTCTCTCTTTTTCCTTGGTTTCTGCCATTGCCCCTCTCTCTTTTCCCTTCTCCCTTTCTTTCTGTGCCAATATTTCCATTTCCACATCAAGGTTCCTCATGTTTGTTTCCTTTAGAAAAGCATTGGGCTTGATTCTCCGGCAACCCTAAAATCGCGTATGGCGATCGGTTGGAGAATCAAAATTCACAACCAAATAGGACAGGGGGACGGACGGACGCTGCATTCGCAATGCACCAGCCCCTCCAAAGCGACGTACTTAGAAAATACACTGTGCCACGTATCGACGGCCTCAGGACATTGCCTGAGGCCCGCCCCCCGATGCTCCGCCCCCCAAATCAGCCGAGTTCCCTACGGCACGGGACACGTGGTCCCATCCAACAATAACTCGGTGTGGCGGCTGCAGACTCAGTCCAGTGCTGCCACAAACAGAGGAGGGCTGATCCGCTGGTGGGGGCAACTTCCCCAGGGGCTGAGGGCACTGTGAGGGGGGTGGTCTGGGTGCGCGAGCTGACCGAAGGGGGGATTGTTTTGTGGGCCGGGTCCAGGATCAGCCGGCGCCATGTTGCAGCTGGATGCCGACGTTAGCATGCGTGGCTACGGACCCGGCAATTCTCCGGGCTGTATCGGCAGCTAGAGCCGGATACTTTACGATGCCTTCCTGCTCGCCCCCAGCCAAACAGAGGATCACAGCCGTTTTACGCTATTTTCTCTGGCATAAATCCCCGGCATGGGGACATAGTCCGAGAATTGGAGAATCCAGCCCCTTGTCCTTATCCTGTATCTCTAATTTTTTTCAGTTCTATTTACATAGAAACATCAAAATTAGAAGCAGGTGGTAACCATTCGGCCCTTCGAGCCTGCTCCACCATTCATTATCATCACGGCTGATCATCAAGTTCAATCCTCTGATCCCACCTCCCCCACCATATCTCTTGATCCTTTAGCCCCAATAGCTATATCTAATTCCTTCTTGAAATTACACAAAGTTTTGGCCTCAACTACTTTTTGTGGTAGCGAATTCCGCAGATTCACCATTGTCTGGGTGAAGAAATGTCTCCTCACTTCATTCATAAAGGGTTTACCCCTTATCCACAAACCATGACCCCTAGTTCTGGACTCCCCCACCATTGGGAACATTCTTTCTGAATCAACCCTGGTAGAATATTGTAAGTCTCAATGAGATCCCCCTCACTCTTATAAACTCCAATGAATAAAATTCTAATCGACTTAATCACTGCTCATATGGCATCCCAGGAATCAGCCTGGTAAACCTTTGCTGTACTCCCTCCATAATAAGAATATCCTTCCTCAGATAAGGACAGCAAAACTACATGCAATACTCCAGGTGTGGCCTCACCAATGCCCGATAACATTGTAGCAAAACATTTCTATTCCTATTCTCAAATCCTCTTGCTATGAAGGCCAACATACCATTTAGCTTCTTTATTGCCTGCTGTACCTGCGCGCTTACATTCAGTGACTGATGAACAGGGAGACCGAGATCTTGCTGAGTGCCCACCTCTCTAAGATAATAATCTGTCAACCTATATTTGTTACCAAAGTGGAGAATCTCACATTGATCCACATTATACTGTATCTGCCATGTCTATTCCCACTCATTTAACCTGTCCAAATCCTGCTGAAGCATCTCCGCACCCTCCTCACATCTCACCCACAACCCAACTTTGTATCGCCAGAAAATGTGCAGCTATCACATTTAGTTCCTTCGTCCAAATCATTCATATTTCATGCTTATTTTGTTCCTGGATATCTAATTGTTTCATTTGGCATTGAATTCTAGCTCATTTTAATGATTCAGGCTATGTCTCTGGCAATTTCAAATGCTGGGCTATCGTTTGTATTATCTCCACCTTCATCACCTGTTGAGGTAAAGTCAACCTGCAACTTGAGAGCACCACATGGTAAAGCTTTGTTTTAACAATGCTTTGGAAATCGACCAGAGTGACCTCTCAACCCCCATGAAATTCTTTGCAATGGAAAGAATCACTTCCCAAGACACACCCTATTTAAACGACAAAGTCTGAAACTACAGCACCAGTTCCTCACACACTCATTGTCTATAATAATCTAAGGCCAAACTAGGAATTATACATTTAAATGCTGACAAAGAGCCCCAATTTTATGACAATCCCACACCTGACCCTAACATTTGCTCGGATACGATACAGGAAATCAATCACTTTTTCAAATTTGTAAAACTTTTTAAAGGATAGTTTTAAAAAAAAATTTAGAGTACCCAATTCATTTTTTTCCAAATTAGGGGCAATTTAGCGTGGCCAATCCACCTACCTTGCACATTTCTGGGGGCGAAGCCCACACAAACACGGGGAGAATGTGCAAACTCCACACGGACAGTGACCCAGAGCCGGGATTGAACCTGGGACCTCGGCGCCGTGAGGCTGCAGGGCTAACCCACTGTGCCACCGTGCTGCCCCACGGAAAGGATACTGAACGCCAGGAATGATTCTATGCACAAATAAAGATATGGGGCTGGATTCTCCGGCAGCCGACGCCAAAATCGTGAAACGCGATCGGTCGGAGAATAGGTTCTGACGCCAAAATCGAGCTAAATGCCGGTTTGACGCCAAATCGGGATTCTCCGATTCCCCCCAAAAATGACGAAGTTGCGGCGCATGCGGCGCAGCCTGAAAGTACAATAGGCATATCATTAGCGGTCCTGACGACCGATTCTCCGGGGCCTCAGCGATTCAGTGCCTCGAATGAGCCAAATTCCCAAGGCCCTGTTTCTCATGCACTTTTCAAATTCATGAACCTGGCGTGCTGGCTGAGGGTGACTGAGGGCTTCCGGATCAGACACCGGCCGTGCTGGCTGAGGTGGCAGAGAGAGGAGGTAGAAGGTGGCTGAGGGTGACTGGGGGCTTCCGGATCAGACACCGGCCGTGCTGGCTGAGGTGGCAGAGAGAGGAGGTAGAAGGTGGCTGAGGGTGACTCAGGGTTTCCGGATCAGACACCGGCCGTGCTGGCTGAGGGTGACTGGGGGCTTCCGGATCAGACACCGGCCGTGCTGGCTGAGGTGGCAGAGAGAGGAGGTAGAAGGTGGCTGAGGGTGGCTGAGGGCTTCTGGATCAGACACTGGCCGTGCTGGCTGAGGTGGCAGAGAGAGGAGGTAGAAGGTGGCTGATGGTGACTGGGGGCTTCCGGATCAGACACCGGCCGTGCTGGCTGAGGTGGCAGAGAGAGGAGGTAGAAGGTGGCTGAGGGTGACTCAGGGCTTCCGGATCAGACACCGGCCGTGCTGGCTGCTGGGGTTGGAGGGGGTCTGCCAGGGCCGGGGAGGGGAAGGGAAGGGGCGGGACAGGTCGAGCAGCCAGCGAACCTCCCAACAGGACAGGGGCAGTGCCCAGGCACCGACCGTCATCACGGCGGCCATCCACCCATCTCGGCCCCTTGGTGCACATAGTGACAACGGCAGTATGGATTACCCCTCCCCCCCCCCCCCCCCCCACCCCTCGACTACCCCACCCAGGGAGAGCCACCCACCGGTGGACCACCGAGATCCACACCGACGGCAGCCCCCAGTGAGGACAGTGCCATCCAACAGTACCCCTGGCAGCAGGGATGTGCGCCAGGACTGGGGGCACCGACAGGGCCAGGGTCAGGGGCTGGGGGACATGAGTGGTTGAGGCGTGTAGCACCAACCGGGGCCACCGTATTGCCCATGGTGCCTGGTTGGGCATGGGTGTATGCGCCACGATAACATGTTTGCCTCTCACCCCCTGCAGGAAATAGTGGCTTTCGGTCATCAATCAGCGATGTTGGCAGCTGTGGCGATGGCAGCTGCTCTGCATGAAGCCCTGTGGCAGCATGAGCGGGAGCCGCTCAGAGAGGAGGCGGAGGCTGCAGCAGAGGAACGGGCTGCAGAGGGGCAGCCACTCAGGCTGGAGGGCGAGTCGCCCAACAGGATGAGGAGGAGTAGGAGGTGCCAAGGAGGCGCCGGATGAGGCAAGCAATGCGTGTACCGCAACTGCATGTCCTTTGAGGACCTTCCGCACCGGGCATGCAGACGGAGACTGTGGTTGAGCAGAGAGGCAGTGCAACATATCTGCCAGATGATGGTGTATCCGACACCGTGTGACTCCCGCTCCCGATGGCCGTCAAGGTGAACGTTTATGCGACGTGGTCTTTCCAGTCACCTAGTGCGGATCTGTCCGGCATCTCCCAGGCATCGGCACACAGGTATATCCGTGCCAGCACTGATGCCCTGATGACCAGGCACTATTTTATATGATGTTACATCACTTTACATCACAATGTTTCTAGTTATATACTCCCCGAGATCATTATAAAAATCCACTGGCCCTCTCCTTTTAAACATAAGTATGGTTTGAAATAATGATTCCAACTTTTCCAACATTTTAATTTCACATTCTGGAACCACGTCCATCTTTCTTTTAAAACCAGGATTTAAAAAAAATATTACTGCAGCAGACATACTCAGACTCATCCAGGCTTTTGTTTTAAAACCATTACTGCACCCCATACATATAATAATCTCAATTTGTTACATTCATCATACTCTGTGAGATACCCTCAATTACGACACAGGAGAGAAGATAGGTAATTCAAAGGCTTTAATCATCTGAGAACTGAACAGCAGCCAAGCAGCTCATCACATGCTGCCGAGTGAGCCTCATCTTATATACCGTTTCCTGGGGGCGGAGCCAGAGGCGGAGTCCCCCAGGGTTCCAAGCCCGGTCTTAAAGGGCCAATGCATTAAAGGTAAGGAACCATTACAGCAGCTACTGATACCATTCATCACATTCACCTCCTGTTTAAAAAAAAACACATAGTCCATCGGGGGTGAAGTGGAGTTAGAAGTTCAGTCTTGTGGGTGGTTTGACCGTCCGTGCTGACTTTCTCCGCTCCGGTGGTGGTGCCGTGGATACGGTCGGTTTTGATGGTGGTGTATCCGGGAGCACGGTTGACTGAGCCTTTGCCCGCCTTGGAGTGGGGGGGGGGGTATCCGGGGTTGACTAGGGTGATCGGTGCCGGCGCCGGCTGGGGGGCAGGGGGCGCTATGGGGGGGCGCTGTCGGAGTCGGCAGTCGGTGCGGGGAGGGGAGCGTTGGTAGGAGGGGGGGGGGGGTCGGTGGGGATAGCGTCGGGGTCGGTGGGCGAGCCAGCAGGGTCGGTGGGAGAGCCAGCGGGTGCCAGGTCTCGCAGGGAGACGGTGTCCTGCCTGCCGTCGGGGTGCTCGACGTAGGCGTATTGAGGGTTTACGTGTAGCAGTTGGACCCTCTCGACTATTGGATCCGTTTTATGGCTCCTCACGTGTCTCTGGAGTAGGACTGGTCCCGGAGTCGTCAGCCAGCGTGGAAGCGAGACCCCAGAGGTGGACTTCCTGGGGAAGACAAACAAACGATTGTGAGGGGTCACGTTTGTGGCCGTACAGAGGAGCGACCTAATGGAATGTAGGGCATCGGGTAGGACCTCCTGCCAGCAGGCGATTGGGAGACTCCTTGACCGTAGGGCTAGGAGGACAGCCTTCCAAACTGTCGCGTTCTCCCTCTCCACTTGCCCGTTTCCCCGCGGGTTATAGCTCGTCGTTCTGCCCGAGGCGATGCCCTTGCTGAGCAGATATCGACGCAGCTCATCGCTCATGAACGATGTACCCCGGTCGCTGTGGATATAAGCGAGGAAACCAAACAGTGTGAAGATGCTGTGCAGTGCCTTGATCACGGAGGCCGAGGTAGTATCGGGGCAGGGGACAGCAAAAGGGAAGCAGGAGAACTCATCGATCACAGTGAGGAAATAGATGTTGCGGTTGGTGGACGGGAGGGGCCCTTTGAAGTCCACGCTTAGTCGCTCAAAGGGCCCAGAGGCCTTTATCAGGCAAGCCCTGTCTGGCCGATAGAATAGCGGTTTGCACTCCGCACAGATCTGGCATGCCTTAGTCATGGCCTTGACCTCCTCTGTGGAGTAGGGTAGGTTGTGGGACTTGATGAAGTGGGCAAGCCGGGTGACCCCAAGATGGCAGAGGTCATCGTAGATGGCTTTCAGGTGGTCTTTTTGCGCGTTGGCGCACGTGCTGCAGGACAGGGCATCCGGGGGCTCGTTGAGCTTCCCCGGGTGATATTTAATATCGTACGTATAGGTGGAGAGCTCTATCCTCCACCTCAGAATTTTGTCATTCTTTATATTGCCCCGTTGTGCGTTATCGAAAATAAAGGCGACCGACCGTTGGTCGGTGATGAGGGTGAACCTCCTACCAGCTAGGTAGTGCCTCCAGTGTCGCACGGCCTCCACTATGGCTTGTGCCTCCTTCTCAACTGCAGAGTGCCGAATTTACGAGGCGTTGAGGGTTCGGGAGAAGAACGCTACCGGTCTGCCCGCCTGGTTGAGGGCAGCAGCCAGGGCGATGTCTGATGTGTCACTTTCGATCTGGAAGGGAATGGTTTCGTCCACCGCGTGCATGGCGGCCTTGATGATGTCGGCCTTGATGTGGCTCCCCCTCAGCCGTCAGGGGAAAATACGTGGTCTTAATGAGTGGTCGGGCTTTGTCCGCATATCTGGGGACCCACTGGGCGTAACAGGAGAAAAGCCCCAAACACCGTTTGAGTGCCTTGAGGCTACGGGGGAGGGGGAGCTCCTTAAGGGGACGCATGAGGTCGGGGTCTGGGCCTAGGACCCCGTTTTTCACGACGTAGCCGAGGATGGCTAGCCGGATTGTGTGGAACACGCATTTCTCTTTGTTGTACGTGAGGTTGAGGGCCCGGGCGGTCTGGAGGAACATCCTCAGGTTTGCGTCGTGGTCCTGCTGGTCATGGCCACAGATGGTGACGTTGTCCAAGTACGGGAAGGTAGCCCGTAGGCCGTACTGGTCCACCATTTGATCCATCGCCCTCTGGAAAACGGAGACTGCGTTTGTGATACCAAAAGGGACCCTGAGGAAGTGAAACAGCCGACCGGCTGCTTCGAAAGCCGTGTAGGGGCGGTCCGCTGGGCGGATAGGGAGTTGATGATAGTCCGATTTTAGGTCGACCGTGGAGAATACCCGATACTGGGCGATATGAGTCACCATTTCTGCTATGCGGGGGAGTGGGTACGCATCGAGTTGCGTAAAGCAGTTTATGGCCTGACTATTATCCACTACCATGCGTTGCTTTTCCCCGGAGTGGACTACCAATACTTGAGCCCTCCAAGGGCTGTTGCTGGCCTCTATGACCCCCTCTTTTAGTAGCCGCTGAACCTCTGATTTGATAAAAGTCATGTCTTGGGTACTGTACCGCCGACTCCTGGTGGCGACGGGCTTACAGTCGGGAGTGAGGTTCGCGAAGAGGGGGGGGGTGGCGCAACTTCGAGTGTCGCCAGGCTGCATACAGTGAGTGGGAGCAGGGGTCCGCCGAACTTCAGTGTCAGGCTCCGGTGGCTGCACTGAAAGTCCAGGCCGAGCAGCAGGGGGGCGCAGAGGTGAGGGAGGATGTAGAGTTTAAAACCAGTGTATTCAGCGCCTTGAATTGCGAGGTCAGTGACACAATACCCCGTGATTTGAACCGAATGGGACCCAGAGGCGGGGTGGATGCGCAGAGAGCAGCGCCTTACCGTGTGTGGATGGATAAAGCTTTCCGTGCTCCCGGAGTCGAATAGGCAGGGAGTGTCGTGGCCATTGATTCGCACCCGCATCATTGAGTTCCGCAGGTGTTTCGGCCGTGATTGATCAAGCGTGATCGCTCCTAGTTGCGAGTAGTCAGAGTCCTCGGTTAAGTCGGACTCACAAAATGGCCACCTGGAGTCACAAAATGGCCGCCGCCGTCGGTCGCACGTGTCGGGGTTCGAAGATGGCCGCTGCCAAGTTGGCCGCTCCCATGACTCGCACGAGGTCGATGACGCGTCGGAAGTGGGCGTGTCCAGTTGCCGCGCGGCCGCGTTGCGGGGCCTGTGAGACAGGGTGCTTGATCTCTGGGCCTGGTGAGGATTTTGTTTGGGCCCAGCCAGGCAGACTTTAGCGAAGTGCCCTTTCTTCCCGCAGTCGTTGCAGATCGCGGAGCGGGCCGGGCAACGTTGCCGTGGGTGCTGACCTTGCCCACAGAAATAGCATGGGGAAACCCCGGAGTGAGCGGATCGCCGCACGGCGCAGGCCTGTAGCGTGGCCAAGTCTGGTGGGGATCGAGAGGGGTTTGCAAGGTCCGCGGAGTACGTACGGAGGTTATGGTGGGCCGTTTCTAGAGAAGGCGTTACCATGCCTTGGAGATCCTTTGCCCTGTCTTTTAGGAGCCGCTGCTGGATGTACGAGGACCTGATACCGGACACAAAGGCATCGCGAATATGCAAGTTCATGTGGGTTTCTGCCGTCACTGCTTTATGGTTGCAGTTCCTCGCGAGCACAGTGAGTCTCTCCACGTACTCGTCCAGAGTTTCCCCGGAACACTGGCTGCAGGTTGAGAGCAAATGTCTGGCGTGTACCTCATTAATCGGCTTCACAAAGCGTTTTGTCAGTATCTCGACCGCAGTTTCGTAATTTGCAGCGTTTTCGATCGCGGAGGAAAGTTGGTGGCCCACCCGGGCTTGTAGTAAACGCAGCTTGAGAGCGCCGTCGACATCAGTCGCTGAGGAATCAATATAGTCCTCAAAACACCGCAGCCAATATTTAAACATTTCCGGGGCTTCCGGCGACCGAGCGTCCAGGTCGAGTTTCTCCGGCTTTAGAGCGCTGTCCATCTTGATGTGTCAGATGATTAAATTGAGATGCCCTCAATTACGACACAGGAGAGAAGATAGGTAATTCAAAGGCTTTAATAATCTGAAAACTGAACAGCAACCGAGAAGTGTGCTCATCACATGCTGCCAAGTGAGCCTCAACTTATATACCGTTTCCTGGGGGCGGAGCCAGAGGTGGAGTCCCCCAGGGTTCCAAGCCCGGTCTTAAAGGGCCAATGCATTAAAGGTAAGGCACCGTTACAGCAGCTACTGATACCATTCATCACACTCTGTATCACTCTGTATCAGGCTACATCACTCTCAATCAATCTTTAAAGCCCTATGCCCTTCTATATTGCTCAACATTGCTCTATTACATTCTGGCCGGGATTATCATTTGCGTGTCTTCCCCGCTACCACGGCTGGCAAGGACGGAGAATTTTGCCCCCAGCCAAATCACTGCAACGGGACCGGAGAATCCCACTGTCATAAACTCATGGAGAATCCCATCCTCTGTCTCATTCTATATCACTCTACACCACTCTATAAGACTGTCTCTTTCCACACAACTCTGTATCACTCCGTGTCACTCTACAGCAATCATTATAACTCTACACTATTTTATATAATGTTACATCACTCTACATTATTCTATATCAATCAATATCATTCCATATGACGCCATATCACTCTGCATCATTCTGCATCACTCTACTACATCATATATCATTCCATATTACTCTATATCATTCTACATCACTCTCTATCACTCTACATATTTCCATAGCATTCTATACCACTGCATATCACTTGCGGGAATGATGCACATGTGGCCTATTAGTAACTCCACAAAAGGACAGAGTATAAAAGAGAGAATGGAGCTTATCAGAAATGTACTGCAATAATGATGAGGGACTTTAATGTACATATAGATTGCAAAATCAGGTGGGCAAAGGTAGCCTAGATGAGGAGTTCATAGAATGTTTTAGGATAATTTCTTAGAACAGCACAATTTGGAGCCAACCAGGCAGCAGGCTACACTAGACCTGGTATGGTGCAATGAAATAGATTAATTGAAAACCTCATTGTGAAAGCACCCCGAGATAACAGTGATCATAATATGATTGAATTTTATATTCAGTTTGAGGGAGGGAAGAGTGCATTCAAGACTAATATTTTAAACTTAAAAAGGGCAATTATGAGGGTGTGAAAATGGAGTTAGTACGAGTGAACTGGCGAGTGTGCTTAAGGAATAGGTCAATAGATGTTCAGTGGCAGACATTTAGAGGAATAATTGAGAATACACAGAGTACACAAATTCCAATGAGAAATAAACATTCCAGTAATATGAAGATGTTTAGTAAGAGTTTCTATAGGTATTTAAATAAGAAAAGAGTTAGCAAAGTGAGCATTGGGCCTGTGGAAAGTGTGTCTGGGGAATCAGTAATGGAATGTAGGGCTATGGTGGATGAATTAAATATGTATTTTGCACGTGTCTTCACCATAGAGCACACAGGTAACATCCCAAAAATAGCTTTAGATCAGGAAATGGAGGGGGGGGGGAGGAACTGAGGAAAATAACAATCACCAGAGAAGTGGTATTGAGCGAATTGTTGGGTCTGCGGACTGACAAATCCTTGGGTCCAGATGAACTTCACCCGAAGGTCTTAAAAGAAATAGTTAATGAAACAGTTGATGCACTGGTTTTAATTTTCCCAAATTCCCTAGATTCAGGGAAAGTTTCATTAAATTGGAAAATAAAAAATCTGACAGACAGAAAGCAGGAAACAATAGGCCAATTAACCTAACATCTGTCAGAAGGAAAATGTTAGATTCCATTCTTGAAGATATTATAGCAGGACATTTGGAAAAACTCAGGGCAATCATGCAGAATCAACATGGTTTTGTGAATGGGAAATCATGCTTTTTTAAAAATAAATTTAGATTACCCAATTATTTTTTCCAATTAAGGGGCAATTTAGCGTGGCCAATCCACCTACTCTGCACATTTTTGGGTTGTGGGGGCGAAACCCACGCAGACACGGGGAGAATGTGCAAACTCCACACGGACAGTGACCCAGAGCCGGGATCGAACCTGGGACCTCAGCGCCGTGAGGCGGTTGTGCCTGGCCGGGAAATCATGCTTAATCAATTTCTTTGAAGGAGTCACGTGTACTGTGGATGTAATGTAGTTAGATTTTTAGAACGGAGCTGATAAGGTGTCAGATCAAAGGTTATTGTGCAAAATGAAACCTCGTGGTGTAGGGGTAACATTTTGACATGGATTTAAGATTGGCTGGCTAATAGGAAACAGAGAGTTGGAATAAATGGCTCTTTACCTGGTTGGCAGGTTGTGATGATTGCTGTACCACAGAGCTGGGGTCTCAAGATTTTACAATTTACACAAACGGTTTGGATGAAGGGACTGAAGGCACAGTTGCTAAATTTGCTGAAGGCACAACGATAGGTTGGAAAGTCAATTGTGAAGTGAGTTAAGGAGCCTACAAGGGGACATAAAGCAGTTAAGTGTGTGGGCAAAACTTTAGCAAATGGAGCATAATGTGAGGAGATGTGAAATTGTGCTTTCGGGCAGGAAGAATAAAAAAGCTTATTATCTAAATGGTGAGAGATTGCAGAGCTCTGAGGTACAGAGGGATCTGGGTGTCCTTGTGCATAAATCACAAAAGGCTGGTATACAAGTACAGCAAGTAATTAGGAAAACTCATAGAATGTTATAACTTATTGTGAGGGGAATTGATGACAAAAGTAGGGAGATTCACAGGGCATTGGTGAGGCCACATCTGGATTATTGAGTACAGAATTGGTCTCCTTATGTAAGGTAAGATGCTAATGCTCATTGATGTAACTACATTACTTTTTCAATCTATAGAGTTCTGTGCCATTCTATATCATTATACTTCACTCTATATCATACTATATCATTTCATATCACTCTGTATAATTCCGCATCATTTTATTTCAACCTCATCACTCTGCATCTCTATGCCTCACTCTGCATCACTCTACACCATTCTAAATCACTCTGTGTCACTCCACAGCACAGCACATCACTCTACATCACTCTATACCAGTTGTTCCCAACCTGTGGTGGTTCTCGAGGGTACTACAAGTGGGCATAGAGAAAACAAAATACAATTATTTGTACCACGTATGTATCGTAATTGATGTTGTACTCTTATTCAGCATGTAACTTGCTTCACAAACATCCTTGTATGATATAATCCGCAATGTATTTGTAGCTGTGTTTTTAATACCCGTTGATATACAAGTTTGACTGCCGTCAGCCATAAGCTAGGTAAAAAATAATGTTTATAAACTGCTTGCATACATTGTGTTCCGCAAAAGCTTGTGATGACGATCTATGGTCCACATAAAGGAAAATGTTGGGAACCGTTGCTCTATGTAACTCAATATCATGTTCGATCACTCCAAAAATTTTTTAAAGTGCTTTGTATCGCTCGGTTTCAATCTGCACCGTTCTATATCAATCTCCACCATTCTATACCACTCCATATTGTTTGGAAGTTGGAATGAAATTAAAAGAATTGTAAAGATAGGCATGTTGCAGCACTGAGTGCTGGTGAGGTGCAGATTAGATGAGTAACGGGTTGAAACCGGTACTTTGTTGAACAAACTGGAGTGTGGAGGTCCAGTGGCCTCGGTCATAGCCACATCCCAGTCGCAAAGAGAATTCCTTTCCTCCCAGAGAGTTAAGCTGTTGGGCAGAAAGCGGACAAAACGGTCTGTGTTAGATCTCAGAAGTTTGACCCTAAACTCTAAGCAAACTACAGGTCCTTTGTGGTAGTATTTGCTGAATTTGGCTCTTAGTGTTAACACCTATGGGATGTTGTTTTGGGGTAGGTGTATTCTCGGAGTTTAGGAAAGTGGATAGGTTTAGATTGGGGGATATAAATTAAGCATACTGTCTGGGTAAGGTAACTATTATTGTAGTTAATTGTAAATATTGTTCTCTATCGTTGCATTTCTTGCTATTTTAAAATTTAATGAATAGTTTGTGATTTAATAATTTACAACATGACTAATCCCTTTCCTCACTGGGTTTCATCACTTTTCTCACAATTTGTTTTTCCAAATCACAATAATAAATAGTTAAGAACCTGTGTTCCACGTTTCCTCTTCACTTTTTGGATGCCCTCGTATTGAACATGGGCAGTATTCATAATGAAAGCATAAGTCCATGGTCATGTTGGAATTGGTCATGTTAAAAATAATGTGAGTGCGGAGAGGGTTGAACCAGGTGGAGTATTGAGTGATTTAAAAATAAGGTGACCTCAAATTGGCTCTGGCAATGGTTAAGACTTATTTGGGAGTAGAGGATGTAACCTTGGCAGGTTTGAAAAGTGCAACTGAAGCTAAATTGAGGGAACTGACAGATGCGTCATTATTAGGATGACTTTCAGGGAAAGAAAGCTGATATAACTGGTTATACAGCTAAGGATTTAAAATGGCCGGCGATGCCAGAGACACCAAGTCCTCTGAAAGGCTAGGAAATTGAATTGGAAAAAAGAATCAGTTACCAAGAAACAGTTAGAAATAGAAAGAGAAGGAATAAAGGTATTTTGAAAGAGAAACGGAAATGAAAAGTCTTGAATTGGAAGGGAAAGAGGATTGAAAATGGAAAAGGTAGCAAGGGAAGAAAGAGAAAAAGAGAGTGAGAGTTTTAAAATGCAAGAAAACAATCTGGAGAGACATATATTTAATGTGAAAGGGTTAAACAGAGTCATTTTGAAAGGCGAGTGACAGCATTAAAGATGGAAGGAACCTCTGAGGCTCTTAGAGAAATAATTTCTTTCGAAGAATTCAACGATTCATTACCTTCAGTGATGTGGATTCATGTGGAGGAAGAAGGGGGGGATTCTCTGATCCTGAGGCTAAGTGTTGACGCCCATCAACAGGGGCCTCACGGTAGCATGGTGGTTAGCATCAATGCTTCACAGCTCCAGGGTCCCAGGTTCGATTCCCGGCTGGGTCACTGTCTGTGTGGAGTCTGCACGTCCTCCCCGTGTGTGCGTGGGTTTCCTCCGGGTGCTCCGGTTTCCTCCCACAGTCCAAAGATGTGCGGGTTAGGTGGATTGGCCATGCTAAATTGCCCGTAGTGTAAGGTTAATGGGGGGATTGTTGGGTTATGGGTCTACGGGTTACGTGGGTTTAAGTAGGGTGATCATTGTTCGGCACAACATCGAGGGCCGAAGGGTCTGTTCTGTGCTGTACTGTTCTATGTTCTATGTTCTAACAGGCCCCCAGGAGCAGCGGCCCTCTCACTTCAGATCAATACACCAATTTCAAGGGGCTAAATTTTGTAGAATCACTTCATGAATCCCTAATGGCAAATAGGAAAATGTTAACCAGTCATCCCAGTCATGCGCGTATGACTCTTACTCTCTAATATCATCATCTGGTTTAGCACACTGGGCAAAATCGCTGGCTTTTAAAGAAATCCTGAGCCCTACAGAGGGCCAGCACGGCACTGGGGGTACTCACGCAGCTCCAGCTGCCAATGTTGGTGTCAAACGGGTGCCGTGAGTCTGTGCATGTGCACTGCGACAGGTGCAAATTCGCACATGCCCACCAGTTTCCTTCTCCGCGTCGGTCCCGATCTACAGAGGCCTGGCACGGAGTAAAAGAGGTCCCCATCTGGAGAAGCCGGCCCGCCGATCGGCAGGCCCCGATCGTGGGCCAGACCGCGGTGGAGGCCGCCCCCGGGGTCGGACCCCCCTCCCCACCACCAGGCCGCCCTCTGCAGGATGGACGCGGAGGTCTTGCCGGGTATGACCACATGTGAACGTCATCGGCGAGACTCGGCCTATCTCGGCAGCCACTCGGCCCATCCTGCGCGGAGAATTGCCGGGGTGGCCCCCAACCATTGCCGATTCTCCGGTTACTGAAGAATCGGCGGACCGGCATTGGGGCGGCGTCGCGTGAATCAGGCCCGTCCCGCCGATTCTCCAACCCGGCCCGGGGTCAGAGAATCCCGCCCAAAGTGTTAAAACTGCCAAGCTGGCCGTTGAACTAGCTGATGACTACGAACATGTCGCAAGTGACAAATAATAGGGGAAATTCAAGCTGTAATAAAACAGGTGACTTTAATTCTGGTTCCATCTTTTGAAGAACATTTCACAAGAGTTTTAAAAGATTGTGCAGGACCATTTCCGAAAACAAGGACTGAAAATCAATACCTACTAATGATTATGGATGTGTCCACCAGATTTCCTGAAGTCATGCTATTAAGAAACATTGCAGTGAAGGGACTGATAGAAGAATTAACTAAACTCTTCACTGGATATGCAATTGGATCAAGGTTTGAATGTTATGTCAGTTTTATTTAACGATGTCATAGCCTGGAGGTAAAATAATATAGCTCATCAACATATCATCCAGAGTCACAGGGAGCATCAGAGAGAGAGCAACAAACTTAGAAAATGAAATGAAATGAAAATGAAAATTGCTTATTGTCACGAGTAGGCTACAATGAAGTTACTGTGAAAAGCCCCTAGTCGCCACATTCCGGCGCCTGTTCGGGGAGGCTGGTACGGGAATTGAACCGTGCTGCTGGCCTGCCTTGGTCTGCTTTAAAAGCCAGCGATTTAGCCCAGTGTGCTAAACCAGATGATGATATTATAGAGTAAGAGTCACACGCGCATGACTGGGATGACTGGTTACCATTTTCCTATTTGCCATTAGGGATTCATGAAGTGATTCTACAAAATTTAGCCCCTTGAAAATGGTGTATTGATATGAAGTGAGAGGGCCACCAAAATTAATCCAGGAAAAGTTAACTGCAAGTATTGGAAAATGCATCAGAGGTAGCTGCGTATACGGACCTATAGTCTCTTGAAATGTCTGGAGAGATTTTGAAATCGGAAAACAAGGTCATTTCGATGGAGTTTATTATTTCAAACTTTAACTTAAAAATCATTCCTGTGGCTGGAAGAGAGAACATCACTGCTGATGTACTATCAGGCATGTAAAAGAACTGTTATGGACCTTACTTGTAAACACTTTGGGGTATACCTCACATTAATGCATTCCTTTTTATGGTTGTAATCTTAGATAAGATGGAACTGGTAAGACATAGCTGAGAAACGGAATCACCTATTAATTATGGTGCTTCATTTTTACAAAATGGGGGGAAATGAAAAATAAAGAATTGGAAAGGTAGGCATTGTGAGATTCTCTGTTCCAACCTTTTCCATCGGGTAGAAGATACAGAAGTCTGAGAACATGCACCAACAGGTTCAACAATAGCTTCTTCCCCACAGTTACCAGACTCCTACATGGCCCTCTTATGGACTGAACTGATCTCTCTATGAATCTTCTCCACTGTTGTAGCACTATACTCTGTATGCCTCACCCGATGCAAACAATGTATTTACATTGTTTATTTATCGTATGTCCTATGTTTTTAAATATTGAACAGTCTGTCTGAACTGTACGCAGAATAATACTGTTCACTCTACCTTGGTACACGTAACAATAAATCTAAATCGAATGTAGATTAGACTAGTAACAGGGTGAAGTTGATACTTTGCTAAGCAAATTAGAGTGGTCTAGAGACCATAGCCATACCTCGTTTGCAGATAGAGTTAAGCTGTTGGACAGAAAGCAGAAGAAGCTGTCTGTGTTTGATCCCCAGATGCTCTACTCTAAATTAGAAGGAATGTTTGCCAAAAGCAAGCCACAGGTCTTGTATGATATTTATTTGGAGGAGTTGTCTAAGGATTAAAACCTATGGGCTGTTGTTTTGGGGAGGATGTATTCTTGGAGTTTAAGAAAGTAGATCGGGGCAAGTGTGTGCAATTTAAGTGTGCGGCCTGCGGAACCATCATTGTGTTAATTGTAAATATTGTTATTTACTATTGGCTTGCTTTTTGTTTGAAAGTTTAATAAAAATGATATTTGAATAATGTACAACAAGATTGACCCTTTCCTCATCGGGATTCATCTCTTTTCTCACATTTCTTTTTCCAAATCACAAAAAACAAACAAGTTTCCCTTCTGGGATTTGTAATGCCCTTGCATTGAACATGAAAATGAAATGAAATGAAAATGAAAATCGCTTATTGTCACGAGTAGGTTTCAATGAAGTTACTGTGAAAAGCCCCTAGTCGCCACATTCCGGCGCCTGTTCGGGGAGGCATTCATAACAAAATTGTTCTGTATCAGAACAGAGCTGAACAGAATACCTACAGTACAGAAGGAGGCCAGCCAGGACAGCAAATCTGCACCAACCCTTTGAAAGGGCACTCTACCCAGGCTCACTTCCCCGCCCTATCCCTGTAACCACGTTCTATGTCACTTACACCACTCTATAAGGACTAGGAGCAGGAGTAGGCCATTCAGCCCCTCGAGCCTGCTCCACCATTCAATATAATCATAGCTGATCTCATATCAGCCTCAACTCCACTTTCCTGCCTGTTCTCCATAAACCTTTATTACTAATTAAAGATCTGACTACCTCCTCCTTAAATTTACTCAATGCCCCGGCATCCACCACACTCTGCGGGAGTGAATTGCACAGATTCACAACACTTTGAGAAGTACTTTCTCCTCATCTCTGTTTTAAATCTGCTGCCCCTTATCCTGAAACTTTGATCTCCCACTCTTAAATGCCTCACAAGAGGAAGAGGACCCTCGATGTGCACTTTGTCAGAACCTTTTATCATCTTAGATACCTCAATTAGATCTCCTCCATTTCTTCTAAACTTGAGAGTATCGGCCTATACTGCTCAATCTCTCTTCATAAGAGAATCCCCTCATCACTGGAATGAATCCAGTGAACTTCCTCTGAACTGCCCCTAATGCGACCACATCCCTCCTCAAATAAGGGGACCAAAACTGCACACAGGACTTCAGGTGTGGTCTCACCTCCCTACTATTATATTCTATCCCTTTACCTATGAAGGCCAAAATTCCATCTGCCTTCCTTATTCTCTTCTGTACCTTTATACTAGGTTTTGTGATTCATGCACCAGATCCCTCTGCACCAAAACATTCTGAAGTCTCTCTCCTGTTAGATAATAAATTGCCTTTCTATTTTTCTGACCAAAATGGATGACCTCACACTTAGCCATGTTAAATTCCATCTGCCACACTTTGGCCCACTGACCTAACCCATCTATATCCATTTGTAAGGTTCTTATTTCCTCATTGCAAATGACTGTCCCACCTATTTTAGTGGCATCTGCAAATTTGGCTATTGTACCTTCTATTCTTCCGTCCAAATCATTAATAGATATTGTAAATAGTTGCGGCCCAAGGATCAAACTCTGTGGCAGCCCACTGGCCGACCAGATAAAGACCCATTTATCCCAACCCTGAGTTCTCTCCGTCAGCCAGTCATCTATCCAAGCTGATAAATTACCCCTCACCCCATGTGATCTTACCTTGTGTATTATCCTTTTGTGTAGCACCCTATTAAGGGGCTGGTTTAGCAGAGCGGGCTAAGACAGCTGGCTTGTAATGCAGAGCAAGACCGGCAGTGCATGGTTCAATTCCCATACCGGCCTCCCCGAACAGGCACCGGAATGTGGTGACTAGGGGCTTTTCACAGTAACTTCATTGAAGCTGACTTGTGACAATAAGCTATTATTATTAAAATACCTTCTGGAAGTCCAAACACACTACATCTACAGGATCCTCATTATCCACTTGGCTTGTTAAATTTTCAAAGATCTCTAGCAAATTAGTCAAACACGATTTACCCTTCAGAAAACCATGCTGACTGATGGATTGGGTTTCGACTTTCCAAATGTCCTGTTATTACTTCCTTATTAATGGATCCTAACAATTTCCCTAGACCGATATTAAACTAACCAGTCTACAGTTTCCTATTTTCTGCTCCCTCTCATTTTGAATAAGGTGTTACATCAGCACTTTTCTGATTCACTGGAACCTTTCCCCCATCCAGGGAATTTTGGAATATTATATCCAATGGAACCACAATCTCTGCTGCCACTTCCTTTAAGACCCTAGGATGTATGCCATCAGGTCCTGGGGGCATGTCTGCCTTCAATATCAATAATTTGTTTAGTACTTTTCCCCTAATGATGATGAATGTTCTAAGTTCCTCCCTTTCTATTGCTTTAAATTACCTGTTACTATTGCATTGATACTAGTGTCGTCCACTGTGAAAACTGAGGCAAAATATTGATGCAGTTTCTCCACCATTTTTGCGGTCCCCACTATTAACCCCTCGGTTCCATCCTCCGAGGGACCAAGATTAACTTTAACTACTGTCTTCCCTTTTATACGCTTATAGAAGCTTTTGCCAACCTTTTTTATACTTTGCACTATTTCTTTCATAATTTACCTTTGCTCTTTTTATTACTTTTTATAGTAACCCTTTGTTGACCTTTAAAATGTCCCCGAACTTCCAGCTTGCCAATGGCCTTTACAATATGGTATGCCTTAGTTTTTGTTTTTATGTTGCTTTTAACTTCCTTGTTTAGTCATGAATGTTTTCTTCCCCCTTATAATCTTCCTTCGTCTCTGTCCTGCCTTTTAGTCTTTCTGACCACTCCACAAGAGCCAAATCTGTTCTCCTGTCTGCATAATTACCTTTGTTTGACTCCAGAATGTTAGTGTGGAACTCCAGTTTCTTGCCCTCAAACTGTATTTGAAATTCTATCATGCTATGATCACTCTTCCCTGGAGGGTCCTTAACTATGAGATCATTAATTAATCCCTCCTTATTACACGGTACCAAATCCAGAGTAACCTGTTCCCTGGCTACTTCCACAGCATATTTCTCCAAGAAATAATCTCTAATGCATTCAATTAACTCTCCCTGGTGGGCTACCATTCCCAATTTGATTAATCCAATCTGTATGTATATTAAAATCACCCATAATTATTGTACCTTTCTTACAAGGCCCCATAATTTTTGGTTTGTCCTTGTCCCCACTGCAGAACTACTGTTTGGGAACCTATAGCTACTCCCACCAGGAACTTTGTTCCTTTGCTATTCCTTATTTCTACCGAGACAGATTCCACAACTTTTTTTTTTTTTAAATTTAGTGTACCCAATCATTTTTCCAATTAAGGGGCAATTTAGAGTGGCCAATCCACCTAGCTTGCACATTTTTGCGTTGTGGGGGCGAAACCCACGCAGACACGGGGAGAATATGCAAACTCCACACAGACAGTGACCCAGAGCCGGGATCGAACCTGGGACCTCAGCGCCGTGAGGCCGCAGTGCTAATCCACTGCGCCACCGTGCTGCCCTCAGATTCCACAACTTGATCACCCATGCCTGTATCATTTCTCATTACAGCACTGATACCTTCCTTTACTAACAAAGCTATGCCACCATCTTTTTCCTTCTATCCATCATTCCAAAAAACTGATTTTGCTTGGTTCTTCAACTCCCAGACCTGGTCTCCTTGTAACCGTGTCTCAGTAACGCCACCAAATCATATCCTTTGGTCTCTATTTGTATTGTGAACTCAGTAATCACTTTATAACTTCCTGTGCCACTCCAAATCATTCTGTACCACTTGTATAACACTACAACACAGTACACCACGCTGTGCCATTCTATATTACTCTCGATCACTCTCCATAATTCTATAGCATTCTATATCATTCTGTATCACTCTATGACACTGATCATCACTCTGCATTACTTAATACCATTCTATACCACTTTATATCGCTCTGTATCGCTATATCACTCCATATAAATCTGTATCACTCTGTCACTATCTATCATTCCATATCATTTTTATAACTCAATAGCATTCTATATGATTTCATATAACTGTATTATTCAATATTGCTTTGTATCATCCTCCATCAATTTACAGTACTCTACATCACTCCATGTCATTTTATACTTCTCTATATCACTCTGGGGTTTATTGGATGTCACGATTGGGGATAGTACCTCTGTCAGGGAATCACATCGCAGTCTTCCTTTTGCAGAGCAGATTGCCTACAATGGACCCAACCTGACACTCAGCTCTCACCTGTGGCTCCAAGTAGCTGCTTGTTTGTGACAGCTGCCACACCCTAGAAAAGCGGCTCAACGGGCGGGCTAAACCAGGCCTTAGGCCTTGGTGAGATGGGTGTGTGAGATCCGATCCTGGTGGACAGTACGGAGAAACTACAAATGGGTTCAGCGGGATGGAAGGCAGTATCAGCAACGTGTTGTGGAGCATGAAGTGCAGGACAAGGCACTGAGGAGGGACAGGTAGCACTGAGGAAGCAAGGGGGCTGCAGAAGGATTTGGACAAGCTAGGAGAGTGGGCAATGAAGTGGCAAATGAAATACAATGTGAAAAAGTGTGAGGTTATGCACTTCAGAAGGAGAAATTTAGGCACAGACTATTTTCTAAATGGGGAAATGCTTCGGAAAGCAGACTTGGGAGTCCTTGTACACGATTCTCTTAAGGTTAATGTGCAGGTTCAGTCGGCAGTTAGGAAGGCAAATGCAATACCCATTTGGAGTACTGTGAGCAGTTTTGGGTCCGTATCTAAGGAAGGATGTGCTGGCCTTGGAAAGGGTCCAGAGGAGGTTCACAAGAATGATCCCTGGACTTGTTGTATGAGGAACGTTTGAGGACTCTGGGTTTGTACTCAGAGTTTAGAAGGATGAGAGGGAATCTTATTGAAACTTACAGGATACTGCGAGGCCTGGATAGAGTGGACGTGGAGAGGATGTTTCCACTTGTAGGAAAAACTAGAAGCAGAGGACACCATCTCAGACTAAAGGGACGATCTTTTAAAACAGAGATGAGGAGGAATTTCTTCAGCCAGAGGGTGGTGAATCTGTGGAACTCTTTGCCGCAGTAGGCTGTGGAGTCCAAATCACTGAGTGTCTTTCAGACAGAGATAGATAGGTTCTTGATTAATGAGGGGATATGGGGTTATGGGAAGAAGGCAGGAGAATGGGGATGAGAAAATATCAGCCATGATTGAATGGCGGAGCAAACTCGATGGGTCGAGTGGCCTAATTCTGCTCCTATATCTTATGGTCTAAGATGTCCTGGTCATCCACTACACCCAGATCATCCAGACTCTGCCCTGATAGTGGAAACATGTGGACGAGGGAGGAGGGAGTGAGGCTGATGGTGGATAGATCTCCCTTCAAATCAAATTCATACGCAAGTCATCTTCATACATCTGTCGAGCCTCCAGTCCTGTGGTGATGGATAAGCAACAAAGAAGTAGGTGTGATTCACGGGGAGCTGCAGCCAACAACCTGTCCACAGTGGCCCAGGCTGTAGGGCCATCTGTCACTGAACCAAAGCAGCGGTGAAACCCGGCAGCCACTCGAGTAACTTAGCAACCCTTTTCAGGACCACACAGCTCACCTCCATAGTCTGAGGACAGGTGCCCCACACATTGCCTGCTTCATCACAACCTGATCTGCTTACCATGGCTGGAGGGCTTCCCACTTTCACGGTAGCGATGTCAAAAAGAGAAGGAAAGCAAATGTCACACATCCCGCCTTTGGTGCCTGCAATGTGCCCGCGCTCATGGACAACACCAAAACCGATAGGCCAGAACGGCGACCTTCCCTTGTGGGCAGAAAGCTAGCCCCATACAAAGTCGACATTGCTGCACTCAACAAAATGCACCTTGCAGAGGAAGGTCACCTCAGGAAATTAGGGGCAGGGTACACTTTCTTCTGGAGTGGTTGAGTCAAAGAGGACCAGCAGGAAGCTGGTGTGGGGGTCTCAGTCAAACCGGTGAACAAGCTAACCAGCCTTCCAAAGGATCTAAATAACCACTTCATATCACTCAAGATCCTCCTGGCAGGCAAGAAGCAAGCTCCCATCATCAGCGTATATGCCCCCTCAAAGACCAATCCTGAAATCATCAAGGAGAAGTTCTCTGAAGACCTCCACTCCCTGACTACAGCGACAAAGTCTGACAAGCTGATCGTTCTTGGCGACATTAATGCCAGAGACAACAGACATCACCAAACCTGGGGAGGTGTCATCGGCAAAAAACAGAGCTGGGAAAGGGGGCAGCAATGATCTTCTACCCCTGTAATTCTGCGCTGAGCGCGAGCTTCATCTCACCAACACGGTTCTCCTGATCCCAAACCAAGTGGAAGGTCACCTCAGGAAATTAGGGGCAGGGTACACTTTCTTCTGGAAGCTCCCTCACTGTGGGCACTGACATCACATTGACTACATCATTGTCAGGAAGAATGACAACCAGGGGTGAGATTCTCTGCCCCTGAGGCTAAGTGTTGACGCTGGGGCAGGAGTAGTTGACTTCTATGACAGCAAAACGGGCGCCGGACCTGCACCGATTCAGTGACCATTGAGGGGCTCGCACCAGCACTACAATCAAAGATCTGTGGACCTGCACACCCAGATCTTTCTGACTTTCTATGTTCCGAAGAGTTTTGCAATTTATGGTATATTTCCCCTCTATATTGAACCTACCAACATGCATTACCTCACATTTGTCCGGATTAAACTCCATTTGCCATTTCTCTGCCCAAGTCTCCAACCTAACTATGTCCTGCTGCATCTTCTGAAAATCCTCAACACTATCTGCCACTCCACCAACCTTAAGAATTCTTGAACTTACTAATCAGACCGGCTACATTTTCCTCCAAATTGTTTATGTATACCACAAACAACAGAAGCCCCAGCACTGATCCCTGTGGAACACCACTGGTCACAACCTTCCATTCAGAAAAACACCCTTCTACTGCTACACTTTGCCTTCTGTGACCGAGCCAGTTCTGTATCCATCTTACCACTTCACCTCTGATCCCATGTGACTTCACATTTTGTACCAGTCTGCCATGAGGCACCTTGTCAAAGGCTTTACTGATGTCCATGTAAACAACATCTACCACCCTCCCCTCATCAATCATCTTTGTCACCTCCTCAAAAAACTCAATCAAGTTAATGAGCCACGTCCTCGCCTTCACAAAACCATTCTGTCTATCGCTTATGAGTCTATTTGTCTCCAAATGGGTATAAATCCTGTCCCTGAGAATTCTCTCCAATAATCTACCTCCTGCCAATGTGAGGCTCACCACCTGTAGTTTCCTGGATTACCCCTGCTACCTTTTTTAAACAGCGGTACCACATTAGCTATTCTCCAGTCCTCTGGGATCTCACCTGCAGCCAATGAGGATACAAAGATGTCAGACAAGGCCCCAGCAATTTCCTCCCTTGCTTCCCTCAGTATTCTGGGGGAAATCCCATCCGGCCCAGGAGACTTATCTACCTTCATATCGTTTCAAAGACCTAATACCTCCTCCTTTTCAATGTTAACATGACCCAGTCTGTCCACACACCCTACCCAAGATTCATCTTCCACAAAGTCTTTTTCTTTGAACACTGATGCAAAGTACTCATTTAGTATCTCTCCCATTTCCTCTGGCTCAACACATAGATTCCCCCCACTGTCCTTAAGTGGCCCAATCCTATCCCTGGCCACCCTCTTGCTTTACACATATGAATAAAAAGCTTTATGATTCACCTTAATCCTACTTACCAAGGGCTTTTCATCCCCTCCGAGCCTTCCTAATTTCCCACTTCAGTACCTTCCTACTTTCTTTATACTCCTCAAGGGTTTTGACTGTCCCCACCCTCTAGACCATACAAAAGTCTCCTTTTTCTTTTTGACGAGGTTCACAATATCCCTCATTATCCAAGGTTCCCTAAACTTTGCATATTTAGCCTTTGTTCTCTCAGGAATGTGACTTTCCGGAATCCTAATCAACTGTCGCTTGAAAGACTCCCACATGCCTGGTGTTGATTTACTATCCAACAGCCACACCCAATCCAGATTCTTCAATTCCTGTCTAATGTTATCGTAATTTGCCTTTCCCCAGTTTAGCACCTTAATGTGAGGGTTACCCTCATCCCTGTCCGAAAGTACCCTGAAACGTACCGAATTGTAGTCACTACTTACAAAATGTTCCCCTACTGAAACCTTAACCATCTGTCCAGGCTCATCGTCCATCGACCAACATCACTCTATATAATTCTATGTACATAGACACAGAAACACACACACATGCAGACACACACCAACACACACAGAAACAGAGACACAGATACACACTCATACACGCAGACACAGAAACACACACACACAAAAACAGAAACATGCAGACTCACACAGACACTCATACACACACAATCATGCATTGATACACACAGAAACACACACACACAGACATAGACACACACCGATACACACACAGACACACACACAGGCCAACACACCCACACACACTTATACACTCAGATGTACACAGACACAAAAACAAACATTCACCGATATAGACACATGCACACAGACATACATGCATTGACACATATAGACACATGTATAGACAAACTCACAGACACGCACATAAACAGACATAGACACACACTGATACAGACACACCGACATACACACACACATGGACACACACCAATACACACAAACACACCGACACACACAGGCTGATACACCCACACCAGACACACATATATACACACACGCACACAGATACACGCATGGACACACACAGACACATGCATAGACAAACACACAACTAGACATGCACACAGACATACACACACAGACACACATGTATAGACAAACACTCAAAACACACAGAGAGACACACAACAATACATGTAGGCACACACATAGACACACCGTTCCACTCAGACACACAGTGATGCACACAAACGGGCACACACCGATACATGCAAAGACACGGACGCTCAGTTTGGGTTGCGCCAGGGTCACTCAGCTCCTGACCGCATTACAGCCTTGGTTCAAACATGGACAAGAGAGCTGAATGCCAGAGGTGAGGTGAGAGTGACTGCCCTTGATATCAAGGCAGCATTTGACCGAATATGGCATCAAGGAGCCTGAGCTAAACTGGGGTCAATGAAAATCAGATGGAAATTCTCTACTGGTTATAATCACACCTGGCACAAAGGAAGATGGTTGCGATGGTTGGAGGTGAATCATCTCAGCTCCACCATATCAGGAAATCACTGCAGGAGTTCCTCAGGGCAGTGTCCTAGGCCCAACTATCTTCAGCTGCTTCATTAATGACCTCCCTTCCATCATAAGACATGGGAGTGTTTGCAGATGACTGCACAATGTTCAGCATTATTCGCGACTCCTCAGACACTGAAACAGTCCATGTCCAAATGCAGCAAGACTTGGACAATATCCAGGCTTGGGCTGACAAGTGGCAAGTTACATTCGTGCCACACAAGTGCCAGGAAATGACCATGTCCTACAAGAGAGGATCTAACCATCTCCCCTTGATATTCAATGGCATTACCATCGCTGAATCCCCCACAATCAACATCATGTGCGTTACCATTGATCAGAAATTGAACTGGACTAGCCACATTAATACTGTGGCTACCGGGGCAAGTCAAAGGCTAGGAATCCTACGGTGAGTAACTCACCTCCTGACCCCCCAAAGCCTGTCCACCATCTACAAGGTACAAGTTAGGAGTGTGATGGGATACTCTCCACTTACCTGGATGACTGCAGCTCCAACAACACTCACGAGGCTCGACACCAACCAGGACAAAGCAGCCCCGCTTGATTGCTCCTCCTTCCACAAACATTCAGTCCCCCCACCACCGACGCACAGTGACAGCCGTGTGTACCATCTACAAGATGCACTGCAGTAACTCACCAAGGTTCCTTAGACAGCACCTTCCAAACCCACAACCAATACCACCTAGAAGGACAAGAGCAGCAGATACCTGGGAACCCCACCACCTGGAGGTTCCCCTACAAGTTGCTCACCACCCTGACATGGAAATATATCGCCGTCCCTTCACTGTCACTTTGGCAACGTCTTGGAACTCCCTCCATAACAGCACAGTGGGTGTACCTACACCTCAAGGACTACAGCAGTTCAAGGAGGCAGCTCATCACCAACTTCTGAAGGGCATCTAGGGATGGGCAATAAATGCTGGCCTAACCAGCGATGCTCATATCCTTTTGAAATGAAAAACAAACACACAGATACACACACACATGTTTATACAAACACACAAATGGACATGCACACAGACACACACAGACAGACCAACACACACAGGCACACGCCAATACACACACACAGCCACACACACAGACATAGACACATATACATAAACACATACCGATGCACACACAGTCATACACAGGCACACACAGGCAGCCACACACAGACACACACATGGAATCACACAGACACACAGACGAATACAGGTGATATCCACAGACGTTAAGCTGAATCTTTAATACTGGCAACTAGCAGGTATCCACTCTCAGTTTTACTGACTTGGGTCCACCTGAACTTTGTAAAGCAGGTAATTGTGTTGTCCCACCAGTGAGTATCAAAGTGCTGTTCCAGTTTGAACAGGCAGCCACAGTCTCCGACATTACGAGGCGGTCACATGTGGGGGGCACATCAGCCAGTGCTTTGCTCAGATGCAGTGAAGGGAAATGTTTCTCATGTATCAGATCCCTGTACTGTCACCAGGTGAAGACTGTTACAACCATGAATCCTTCCCAGCAGGGACACAATGCCCTGTCAGTCTGTCTTTACATAGAACATAGAACTCTGCAGCACAGTACAGGCCCTTCGGCCCACGATGTGCCGAACTAGTCTGAAACTAAGATCAAACCAACCTACTCCCAATTATTCTTGTGCACTCCATGTGCCTATCCAATAACTGCTTGAAAGTTCCTAAAGTGTCCGACTCCACTGCCATAGCTGGGAGTGCGTTCCACGCCCCAGCCACTCTCTGAGTAAAGAACCTACCTCTGACATCCCTCCTATATCTTCCACCATGAACCTTATAGTTATGCCCTGTGTAACAGCTACATCCACCCGAGGAAAAAAATTACTGAATGTCCTCTCTATCTATCCCTCTCATCATCTTATACACCTCAATTAAGTCACCTCTCATCCTCCTTCGTTCCACTGAGAAAAGCCCTAGCTCCCTCAGCCTTTCCTCATAACACCTACCCTCCAATCCAGGCAGCATCCTGGGAAATCTCCTTTGCACCCTTTCCAATGCTTCCACATCCTTCCTATAATGAGGTGACCAGAACTGCACACAATACTCCAAATGTGGTCTAACCAAGGTCTTGTACAGTTGCAGCATAACCCAATCCTCTAGATTCTTCTCTCTGCCTTTCTATTGTCCCCCTCTCTCCGTCTCGCTCTGTCTCGCTCTCTGCCCCCTCCCCCCACCCCCCCCTGGTCTCTGTGTCTCTCTCATCTCTCTCTCTCTCTCTCTGTCTCTATCCTCTCTCTCTCCGTGTCTCGCTCTCTGTCTGCCTCGTTGTCGGTCCCCCTCTCTCTCTCTGTATCTGTCTCTCTCTGTCCGTAACGGAACCCAAACTGATGGACTGTAAAACAAATATGTGTCCCTTAACCTCCCCACTCATTTCTCTGCTGTGAGATGCCACCTGGTCTATTTGCCCCCTCCCAAGGCTATTCTAACCTAATATTGATCGAGCTCCATCGGACAATTCATTGTCATTTTTCTTTTTGAACGAAGGGAGTGAATTGAATCTTGGTAAAGGCGACCTGATCAGTCAGTCAATCAAATGTAATCTCTGAGCCTCATTAATACAGCAGCCTCACACGGCTCTCTCTCTCTCTCTCTCTCTTGTTCCCTCACCCTTCTCGCTGGCTATACGGGACTCCGAGATGTTTAAACATTCAGAACTCATGTGATATTACTGGGAGAAAATGAATCTTTCATGACTGATTTTTCGACGCCCCTTCTCCATCCGTTGTTGTTTAATGTTTCAATTTACAGGAAGCAAACATTCAATCAGACGGATTAACTATTTAATGGGTGTCATCACTCAAGCTGTCGACTGGCGGCGAGTCTGAGCAAACACGAATTAGACCCAAGTAGGGGACACTTAAGCAAACGCGTCTCCATCGATCTGTCTCCATAGTGTGTGCACGAGTGACGGTGTGTGTGTGTGTGTGTGTGTGTGAGACATTGTGTGTGTGTCTGTGTGAGAGTGTGTATGATAGAATAAGTGTGCGAGTGAAGGTGTGACACTGTATGTGTGTGTGTGACACTGTGTGTGTGTGTCTGTATGCGTGTCTGTGTGCGTGATAGAGTAGGTGCGTGAGTGAAGGTGTGACACTGTGTGTGTGTGTCTGTGTGTGTGTCTGTGTGAGTGATAGAGTAGGTGCGTGAGTGATGGTGTGACACTGTGTGTGTGTGTCTGTGTGTGTGTCTGTGTGAGTGATAGAGTAGGTGCGTGAGTGATGGTGTGACACTGTGTGTGTGTGTCTGTGTGCCTGTCTGTGTGAGTGTGTGTGATAGAGTAGGTGCGTGAGCGATGGCGTGACACTGTGTGTGTGTGTCTGTGTGCGTGTCTGTGTGAGTGAGAGAGTAGGTGCGTGAGTGATGGTGTGACACTGTGTGTGTGTGTGTGTGTGTCTGTGTGCGTGTCTGTGTGAGTGATAGAGTAGGTGCGTGAGTGAAGGTGTGACACTGTGTGTGTGTGTCTGTGTGCGTGTCTGTGTGAGGGATAGAGTAGGTGTGTGAGTGAAGGTGTGACACTGTGTGTGTGTGTGTGTGTGTCTGTGTGCGTGTCTGTGTGAGTGAGAGAGTAGGTGCGTGAGTGATGGTGTGACACTGTGTGTGTGTGTCTGTGTGAGTGATAGAGTAGGTGCGAGTGTGAACGTGTGACACTGTGTGTGCGTCTGTGTGCGTGTCTGTGTGAGTGAGAGAGTAGGTGTGTGAGTGATGGTGTGACACTGTGTGTGTGTGTCTGTGCGTGTCTGTGTGAGTGATAGAGTAGGTGCGTGAGTGAAGGTGTGACACTGTGTGTGTGTGTCTGTGTGCGTGTCGTGTGAGTGATAGAGTAGGTGCATGTGTGAAGGTGTGACACTGTGTGTGTGTGTCTGTGTGAGTGTCTGTGTGAGTGATAGAGTAGGTGCGTGAGCGATGGCGTGACACTGTGTGTGTGTGTGTCTGTGTGCGTGTCTGTGTGAGTGATAGAGTAGGTGTGTGTGTGAAGGTGTGACACTGTGTGTGTGTGTCTGTGTGAGTGATAGAGTAGGTGCGAGTGTGAAGGTGTGACACTGTGTGTGCGTCTGTGTGCGTGTCTGTGTGAGTGAGAGAGTAGGTGTGTGAGTGATGGTGTGACACTGTGTGTGCGTCTGTGTGCGTGTCTGTGTGAGTGAGAGAGTAGGTGCGTGAGCGATGGTGTGACACTGTGTGTGTGTGTCTGTGTGAGTGATAGAGTAGGTGCGTGAGTGATGGTGTGACACTGTGTGTGTGTGTCTGTGTGTGTGTCTGTGTGAGTGATCGAGTAGGTGCGTGAGCGATGGTGTGACACTGTGTGTGTGTGTCTGTGTGTGTGTCTGTGTGAGTGATAGAGTAGGTGCGTGAGTAATGGTGTGACACTGTGTGTGTGAGGCCTGTGTGAGTGATAGAGTAGGTGCGTGAGTAATGGTGTGACACTGTGTGTGTGTGTCTGTGTGAGTGATAGAGTAGGTGCGTGAGTGATGGTGTGACACTGTGTGTGTGTGTCTGTGTGTGTGTCTGTGTGAGTGATAGAGTAGGTGCGTGAGTGATGGTGTGACACTGTGTGTGTGTCTGTGTGTGTCTGTGTGTGAGTGATAGAGTAGGTGCGTGAGCGATGGTGTGACACTGTGTGTGTGTGTGTCTGTGTGCATGTCTGTGTGAGTGATAGAGTAGGTGCGTGAGTGATGGTGTGACACTGTGTGTGTGTGTCTGTGTGTGTGTCTGTGTGAGTGATAGAGTAGGTGCGTGAGTGATGGTGTGACACTGTGTGTGTGTGTCTGTGTGTGTGTCTGTGTGTGAGTGATAGAGTAGGTGCGTGAGCGATGGTGTGACACTGTGTGTGTGTGTGTCTGTGTGTGTGAGGCCTGTGTGAGTGATAGAGTAGGTGTGTGAGTGAAGGTGTGACACTGTGTGTGCGTGTCTGTGTGAGTGATAGAGTAGGTGCGTGAGCGATGGTGTGACACTGTGTGTGTGTGTGTCTGTGTGTGTGTCTGTGTGAGTGATAGAGTAGGTGCGTGAGTGATGGTGTGACACTGTGTGTGTGTGTCTGTGTGCGTGTCTGTGTGAGTGAGAGAGTAGGTGTGTGAGTGATGGTGTGACACTGTGTGTGTGTGTCTGTGTGCGTGTCTGTGTGAGTGATAGAGTAGCTGTGTGAGTGAAGGTGATCACTGTGTGTGTGAGGCCTGTGTGAGTGATAGAGTAGGTGCGTGAGTGAAGGTGTGACACTGTGTGTGTGTGTCTGTGTGTGTGTCTGTGTGAGTGATAGAGTAGGTGTGTGAGTGAAGGTGTGACACTGTGTGTGTGTGTCTGTGTGTGTGTCTGTGTGAGTGATAGAGTAGGTGCATGAGTGATGGTGTGACACTGTGTGTGTGTGTCTGTGTGAGGGATAGAGTAGGTGCGTGAGCGATGGTGTGACACTGTGTGTGTGTGTCTGTGTGCATGTCTGTGTGAGTGATAGAGTAGGTGCGTGAGGGATGGTGTGACACCGTGTGTGTGTGTCTGTGTGCGTGTCTGTGTGAGTGATAGAGTAGGTGCGTGAGGGATGGTGTGACACCGTGTGTGTGTGTCTGTGTGCCTGTCTGTGTGAGTGATAGAGTAGGTGCGTGAGGGATGGTGTGACACCGTGTGTGTGTGTCTGTGTACATGTCTGTGTGAGTGACAGAGTAGGTGCGTGAGTAATGGTGTGACACTGTGTGTGTGTGTCTGTGTGTGTGTCTGTGTGTGAGTGATAGAGTAGGTGCGCGAGTGATGGTGTGACACTGTGTGTGTGTCTGTGTGCGTGTCTGTGTGAGTGATAGAGTAGGTGCGTGAGTAATGGTGTGACACTGTGTGTGTGTGTCTGTGTGCGTGTCTGTGTGAGTGATAGAGTAGGTGCGTGTGTGAAGATGTGACACTGTGTGTGTGTGTCTGTGTGTCTGTGAGTGTGTGTGATAGAGTAGGTGTGTGGGTAATGGTGTGACACTGTGTGTATGCCTGTGGTAATGTCTGTGTGAGTAAGAGCGTGTATGATAGAGTGTGCGAGTGATGGTGTGACACTGTTTGTGTGTGTTTGTGTGAGTGAGAGTATGTGTGATAGAGTGTGTGTGCGTGAGTGACTGTGTGTGTGCCAGACACTGTGTGTGTCTGTGAGAGTGTGTATGATGGAGTGTGCATGTGGTGTGTGTGTGTGTCTGTGTGTGTGTCTGTCTGTGTGAGAGTGTGTATGATAGAGTATATGCGTAAGTGACGGTGTGACTGTGTGTGTGAGACAGTGTGTATTTGACAGCATGCATGTAACTGTGTGTGTGTCTGTGTGAGTGAGAGTATGTGTGACAGTATCCCTGTGTGTGTGAGTGAGATGTGTTTGTGGGTGTGAGTGCATGTGTGAGTGAGTGTGTGCCTGTGAGAGTGAGCATGTGTAAGTGAGAGAATGTGTGTGTGTGTTTATGTGTGACAGTGTGACTGGGATTGTGTGATAATGTGCCTGTGTGAGTGTGTGTGTGAGAATGTGTGTGACAGTGTGTCTGTGTGAGTGAGAATGTGTGTCTGAGTGTATGTGTGTGTGTGTATGTAACTGTGACTCAGTGAGAATGTGTGTGCATTTGAGTGTATGTGTCTGTGTATGTGTGTATGTAATTGTGACTGTGCGAGTGAGTATGTTTGTGTCTGTATGTGTGTGTGAGAGACAGAGATTGTGTAGGTGGAAGTGTGTGTATGGATATGCCTTTGTATGTGAGAGTGTGGTATGGATATGTCTGTGTGAGGTTAAATGGATGCATGCATGCAAGATGTATGTTGGAAATTCTGTATATAGATGGGTGTTTGAATAAGGGTTTGTGAATGAATGTATGTGTATGAGGGTGTGTGTATGAAGGTGTGTGAAGGTATGTGAATAGATGGGTGTGGGTGAGGGTCTGTGTATGCATAGGTGTGTGTGAGGGTGTATGTGATGGTGTGTGTGAGGCTATGTGTGAGGGTGCATGTGTGAGGGTATATCTGAGAGTGTGAGGTTATGTGTGAGGGTGCGTCTGAGGCTGTATGAAGGTGTGTGAATAGAAGGGTGTGTGTGAGGGTGTGTTTAAGGGTGTCTGTGTGAGGGTGTGTCTGTGAGGGTATATGAAGGTGTGTGAATAGAAGGGTGTGTGTGAGGGTATGTTTGAGGGTGTCTGTGTGAGGGTGTGTGTGAGGGTGCATGTGTTGGTATATGTGTGGGTGTGTGTGCAAGGGTATGTGTGAGGGTGTGTGTGAGGGTATATCTGAGAGTGTGTGTGAGGTTGTGTTTGAGGCTGTGTGGGTGGATAGGTGTGTGTGAGAGTGTGTGTATTGTTAAGAGTGTATGAGGGGGTGTGTATGGACTGGTGTGTGTGAGGGTTTGTGAATGTATAGTTATGTGCGTGTGTGTGTGCATGTTTGTGAGTGCGTGTGACTGTGTGTCGGTGTGAGTGTGTGTCTGTGTGTATGAGACCATGTGCCTGTCTGTCTGTGTGTCTGTGAGTGTGGGTGTGGTATGGATATGTTTGTGTGGGGGTGTATGTGTACGTGTGAGTGTGTGTATGTGTGCGATGGTGCGTGTCTGGGTGTGTATGAAGTCTACATGGATGGGTGTGTGTGACGGGGTGTGTGATTGTGTGTACACGTGTGTGAGCGTGCGTGTGAGTATACTTCCCCTCAGCAGTGCGTCAGTTGATCAGTCATTCGAAAGCTCGCCCCCTTTCTGCTTTAATATGATGGGAAAATGACAAGGTGTGATTTCTGCAGTTTATAGGTCTGGCCGATCTATAGACAAATATTTCACTTTGGGAGTGCTGGAACGAAGATTGTACATTCAGATCTGACAAATCTGTGAGTTGTGTGAGCTCAGATCAATCCCTGGAGGAGCCCCATTCACTCAATCTTCACCCAGGGGACCTGGCACCAGTTAACTAATTGACTGCGGCCTGACTGCTCCAGAACTGCCCTTTTGTTCGCACACACTGGGCATCATTGTCAGCAAAGTCAGACAAATGCCATTCAGTCTACCCGCTGTTCAACGGGAGTTACCTTAGTCCACATGGCAGTTGTTAGACATGTGTTTGTCTAAAAGTCATCACCCACAATCCCTAGGCTGCGCACACACAGAAACTCCCACCTAACAAGGCAGAACCATATAAAATACACGTACAATACGCTCACCTATTTAATTTGATTCTTTCACGGGGGATGTGAGCAAGCCAGGTTGTGCCAGCAACAACATCCCGAATTGACCCTGTGTTTCTCGGCCATTTCAGAGGGCACTTTAAGAGCCAACTCGCATTTGTGTGTATCTGGGATTCACACATTGGCCAGACAGGGTAAAGGTGGCAGAGTTCCCTCTCTAAAGCACATGAGTGAACCAGACAGGGGGGCATTTAATTTGCAACGATCGATAAGCATTCTCACAGTCACCGTTATGGAGACTAGCTTCCGGAATTCCGGAATTCCAGATTTATCAACGGAATTTAAGTTCCACCAGCCGCTGTGATGGGATTAAAATAATACTCACGCCTACCCCCCCCCCTCCCCCCGAAGCCACTGAGTGCCCTCCCCACCCCCTGGATTCTCCCCCCCACTCCCGCCTCACTACCTCGAAGCACGTAACAGACAGACCGAGCCTGCTCCCTGGCCTGACCATCAATCTGATGTACAGCAGCCGGTGCAGTGAGAAAGGGGCAGGGCCTCCTAGCCTTTGATTCCGTAGACATTGCGAGAAAGCATCAGGCACCCACTGCCCTGGCACAGTTCCCACCCAACCTCAGTGGCAAGACCCTGGCCAGACAGGGTAAGGTGTGGCAAGGTGGCAGAGCACCAGGGACCCAGATTCCATTCCGGCCTTGGGTCACTGTCTGTGCGGAGTCTGCACGTTCTCCCTGTGTCTGCGTGGGTTTCCTCCCGCAGCCCAAAGATGCGCAGGTTAGGTGGATTGGCCATGCTAAATTGGCCCTTAGTGTCCAAAAGATTAGGTGGGGGTTACGGGAGATGGCGAGGGGATGGGCTTAGGTAGGGTGCTCTTTCAGGGGGTCAGTGCAGACTCGATGGGCAGAATAGCCTCCTTCTGCACTGTCGGCATTGCACAATGTTATGAGAAAGTCGGGGCAGATGATAACCGGGCTCCAAGTGCTATTCTGTGAGGTTCGAAGAAGAACTCACAGGGGGAATAGCTGTTTGCAACACACTCAATCGGACATGTGCACATAACCAGAACTGATATGCATCCAGGCTGTGTTAAGGAAGGTACATGGCGGCACACTCAACCTGATATTAGATCCCACCCCCACAGTTTGGCAATTAATACTCAGCTCGTGAAATCTGCAGTTACAAACTAGAACTGGCAATTGTGGCGATGAAACCACATGCAAACACTTCGCAAACAACCAACTGGTCTGCCTATCGCCCATCTGCTGTGCCGAGCAAGGATTGACCGACATGAGCCTCCAGAATCTCAGTCACCTGGCCATGCCTGTGTCCTAGCGAGCGACCCATTGGTTCAAAAGGCAGCACAAGGAGAGGCGGTGGCGCAGTGATATCGCTGATGGACTACTAATCTGGACAGAGGCACAGAGGAATGCTCGGGGGATTGTGGTAAACCACTGTTACACCTATATTAGGTGATGTAAGGTAGGACCTGTACTACAGGTTTGCCGGTAGCCCCTGTCTGCTGGCTCCGCCCAGTAGGCGGAGCATAAATATGCGTGTACTCATTCAGCAGCCATTTCACCAGCTGCTGTGGGAGACCACACATTTAGAGCAATAAAGCCTCAGTTGTATCCAACTCTAGTCTTTGTGCAATTGATCGTGCATCAATTTATTGCTCTAAGATTTTCTAAAAGATGGACCTCCGAATCAAACCACATCGCCTGCAGCTGGATCCGCAATCAAGCGACGCCAAAAAGGACTTCAATCACTGGCTAGCTTGCTTCAAGGTCTACAGCAACTCAGCGACCACCCCTGTTCCGGAGGCTCAGAAGATACAGATCCTGTATTCAAGGTTGAGCTCCAAGTTGTTTCCGCTGATCCAGGACGCCCCGAATTACGCCGACGCCATGGCACTCCTCAAAGAAAACTACGCACAGAAAACGAACACGTTCTTCGCCAGGCACATACCCGCCACTCGCTCTCAACTCCCTGGTGAGTCCATAGAAGACTTCTGGCGGGCCCTAATCCCACTCATCCGGGACTGTGACTGTCAGGTCCTTACGGCCACCGAACATTCCAACCTTCTTATGCGCGATGCATACGTAATGGGGATTGGGTCGGACCTCCTACGCCAGAGGCTGTTTGAAGGGGCCACACTCAACCTAGCTGAGACAAAGAAGCTAGCACTCTCCATGACGGTTGCCTCACGTAACATTCAGGCCTACCCCGCCAGCCCCGCGGCCCACCCATCCTACCCCTCGTGGACCCCACAGACACGCGCCGCAGCGGGGGCCTTACCCAGCCAGTACGCCTGCGCCGCACGCCAGCCCAGGCATCCCGGGGGTCCCCGATGTTACTTCTGTGGCCAGCAGAAGCACCCTCGCCAATGCTGACTGGCCCACGCTGCCCTTTGCAAGGCTTGCGGCAAAAAGGGGCACTTTGCCGTGGAATGCCAGGCCCGTGCAGTCACCGATATCACCCCCACCCCTCTAGTCTACACACAATGGGCGCCGCTATCTGTATCTCCCCGGACCACGCGCGGCCAGTGGGCGCCCCCATCTTCACCTGCCCGGACCATGCGCGGCCAGTGGGCACCGCCATCTTCACCTCCCGGGGCTACAGGCAGCCAGAGGGCGCCACCATCTTCATCTCCTGGGGCCACGCGCGGCCACTCGGCACCGCCATATTCTCCCCCCCAGTCCACGGGCGGCCCATGGGCGCCATCATCTTGTCCAACCCCCGCAACGTGCGGCCCATGGGCACCGCCACATTGTCCCCCGCAGGATCCTCAGGCGCCGCCATCTTGTCTCCCCCACAGGACATGGACACCGGCAGCATTCCAGGACCTGGGCCCCCCAGGCTCCCCATCATCCGATGTCAGCGACGACCGACCACGACTCGCCTCAGTGACAATCGACCAGTCTCGTCCGCACAACCTGGCCACCTCATCGACCAGTGTGAAAATCAACGGCCATGTGCTTGCTGGACTCTGGGAGCAGCGAAAGCTTCATATACCCGGATATGGTAAGGCACTGCTCCCTCATGGTACACCCCGCCAATCAAAGAATTTCCCTGGCCTCCGGATCCCATTCCGTCACAATCCGGGGGTTCTGCACGGTCACACTCACGGTCCTCCCTAACCTCTGCGCTGCCCTGCTCCTTGGCCTGGACTTCCAGTGCAACCTCCAGAGCCTCACCCTCAAATTCGGCGAGCCCCTACCACCCCTCACTGTGTGCGGCCTTGCGACCCTAAAGGCCGATCCGTCTTCCCTCTTCGCCAATCTAACCCCGGATTGCAAACCCGTCACCACCAGAAGCAGATGGTACAGCACCCAGGACAGGACCTTCATCAGGTCCGAGGTCCAGCGGCTGCTTCGAGAGGGCTTCATCGAGGCCAGCAACAGCCCTTGGAGAGCCCAAGTGGCAGTCATTAAAACTGGAGAGAAACACAGAATGGTCGTGGACTACAGCCAGACCATCAATCGGTACACGCAGCTCGACGCGTACCCCTCCCTCGCATATCTGATATGGCCAATCAGATTGCACAGTACCGGGTCTTCTCAACGGTAGACCTCAAATCCGCCTTCCACCAGCTCCCCATTCGTAAATCGGACCGACCATACACCGCTTTCGAGGCAGACGGTCATCTCTATCACTTCCTCAGGGTTCCCTTCAGCGTCACTAACGGGGTCTCGGTCTTCCAAAGGGAGATGGACAGAATGGTCGACCGGTACGGTTTGCGGGCCACTTTTCTGTACTTAGACAATGTCACCATCTGCGGCCATGACCAGCAGAACCACGACGCCAACCTCGCTAAATTCCTCCGCACCACCACTCTCCTCAATCTTACGTAGAACAAGGAGAAGTGTGTGTTTAGCGCAACCCGCTAAGCCATCCTCGGCTATGTAGTGCAAAACGGACTTCTGGGGCCCGATCCCGACCGCATGTGCCCCCTCATGGAGCTTCCCCTCCCCCACTACCCCAAGGCCCTCAAACGCTGCCTTGGGTTCTTCTCGTACTGCCCAGTGGGTCCCAAACTATGCGGACAAGGCCCGCCCACTCATTCAGTCCACCACTTTCCTCTGACGGCTGAGGCGCAACAGGCCTTCGCACGGATCAGAGCCGACATAGCCAAGGCCGGGATACAAGCAGCAGACGAGACACTCCCCTTTCAAGTAGAGAGCGACACATCGGACGTCGCCCTAGCCGCCACTCTAAACCAGGCAGGCAGACCCGTGGCATTCTTTTCCCGCACCCTTTATGCCTCAGAAATTCGGCCCTCATCGGTAGAAAAAGAGGCCCAAGCTACCATTAAAGCTGTGTGGCATTACCTGGCCGGCAGGTGATTCACTCTCCTCACTGACCAACGGTCGGTAGCCCTCATGTTCAATAACACACAGCGGGGCAAGATCAAAAATGATAAAATCTTGCGGTGGAGAATCGAGCTCTCCACGTATAATTATGAGATATTGTATCACCCCGGCAAACTCAACAAGCCCCCAGACGCCCTATCCCGAGGTATATGTGCCAGCGCACAAGTAGACTGACTCCGGGCCCTGCACAACAGCCTTTGTCACCCGGGAGTAACTCGTCTGTACCATTTTGTCAAGACTCGCAATCTTCCCTACTCCGTCAAAAAGTATGGACCATCACCAGGGACTGCCAGGTCTGTGCGGAGTGCAAGCAGCACTTCTACCGGCCAGACAGTGCGCGCCTGTTGAAGGCCTCCCATCCCTTTGAACGCCTCAGCGTGGATTTCAAAGGGCCCCTCCCCTCCACCGACCGAAACACGTATATCTCAGTGTGGTCGATGAGTACTCCAGGTTCCCCTTCGCCATCCCATGCCCCGATATGACATCTGCCACCGTCATCAAAACCCTAAACACTATCTTCGCTCTGTTCAGTTTCCCCGCCTATATCCACAGTGACAGGGGATCCTCATTCATGAGTGATGAGCTGCGTCAGTTCCTGCTCAGCAGGGGTATCGCCTCCAGCAGGACGACCAGCTACAACACCCGGGGAAACGGGAAGGTAGAGAGGGAGAACGGGACGGTATGGAGGGCCGTCCAACTGGCCCTACGGTCCAGGAACCTCCCAGCCGCTCGCTGGCAGCAGGTCCTCCCTGATGCACTCCACTCCGTTCAGTCACTGCTGTGCACCGCTACTAACAACACACCCCATGAACGTCTCTTTAATGTCCACATCTGGGGTGTCGCTCCCGATTTGGCTCGCAGTGCCAGGACCTGTCCTGATCCGTAGGCATGTCCGACTCCACAAGGCGGACCGTTGGTGGAAAGGGTGCAATTGCTCCACGCCAACCCCCAGGATGCCTGCTTGGCGTACCCCGACGGCCGCCAAGATACTGTCTCCCTCAGGGACCTGGCACCAGCAGGTTCCACACACACCCACCTCTCCGGCCCGGCGCCACCCTCCCCTCCCCCGGTACTCCCAGCATTAACCCCCCCAGGACCATCCGTCCTTCCCCTGCCCACGCCCGAGGATGAAGAGGATTTTGGCACGCTCCTGGAGTCACCGAATATCAGGCCAGCACCAATATCACCGACACCACTACGTCGCTCTCAACTGAACATCAAGGGACCGGACCGGTTAAATCTCTAACTGGCACCAGGCTTCAAAAGACATTTTTTTTGTGATCAAACATTGTAAATATAAATCCATCGCTGTATATAGTTCTCCACTAACCACCGCCGGACTCATTTTTAACAGGGGGTGAATGTGGTAAACCATTGTTACACCTGCATTAGGTGATGTAAGGTCGGACCTGTACTACAGGTTCCCCGGTAGCCCCTGCCGGCTGGCTCCGCCCATTAGCCGGAGTATAAATATGTGTGTCCCCCGTACAGCAGCAATTTCGCCAGCTGCTGTGGGAGGCCACACATCTTAGAGCAATAAAGCCACAGTTGTATCCAACTCTAGTCTTTGTGCAATTGATCGTGCATCAGGGATCCAGGTGGGAACCCCAGGGCAGACTGGGGAAATGAAATTCAGTAAAACATCTGGAATTAAAAGCCTAATGATGACCATGAATCGATTGGAGTAAAAAAAAACCCATCTGGTTCAGTGACGTCCTTCAGGGGAAGCGAAATGCCATCCTTACTCCTTGGTCTTTAGTCCTTAGTCCCATCTGGCCGACGTGTGAGTCCGCACCCACAGAAATGTGTCACAAATGATGCTCAGTGAGCCATTCTAGGCGGCAAGTAGGAATGGAGAATAATAACTGAATCTACCCAGCAATGCCCATGTTCCACAAATTAATTAAATAGGAATGGCACTGTCTGTACACGGGCACTTAGTGATGGGCAGTAAATGCTGGCCTTGCCAGGGATGCCCATACAGTACGAATGAATGGAGATGGCCTTGCTATGCTCACAGCTATTCAGAATGAGGTGATAGATTTTCACATTCAGAAATGAGGCCTCGGAATTCTCAGCCTGGCTCCATTAGCAGGAAAAACAGGCAAAGCAAGCAGGTGGAGCAATTCTCAAAGACGCCTGTACTATCAGGAAATGGGAACGTAATCAGGTAACAGAAAGCCATGCGAGCGCACACATGCATAGTTACACACATCTGCACAAACGTACTCTGGATATAACAATAGGTCAGAGGCTGGAGGTTCCACAGCGAGTAGCTCACTTCCTGACCTCCCAAACCCCACCCACCATCCAGGGATGAGGGATTCTGGCCCCCAGGGCTGGCGTTGGAGGGGCTGGTGTTGGAGGGGCTGGTGTTGGAGCGGCTGGAGTTGGAGGGGCTGGAGTTGGAGGGGTTGGTGTTGGAGGGGTTGGTGTTGGAGGGGTTGGTGTTGGGGGGACTGGTGTTGGAGGGGCTGGAGTTGGAGGGGCTGCAGTTGGAGGGGCTGGAGTTGGAGGGGCTGGAGTTGGAGGGGTTGGTGTTGGAGGGGTTGGTGTTGGAGGGGCTGGAGTTGGAGGGACTGGTGTTGGAGGGGCTGGTGTTGGAGGGACTGGAGTTGGAGGGACTGGAGTTGGAGGGGCTGGTGTTGGAGGGGCTGGTGTTGAAGGGACTGGAGTTGGAGGGACTGGAGTTGGAGGGGCTAGATTTGGAGGGGTTGGTGTTGGAGGGGTTGGAGTTGGAGGGGCTGGATTTGGAGGGACTGGAGTTGGAAGCGTTGGTGTTGGAGGGCGTGGTGTTGGAGGGGCTGGATATGGAGGGGCTGGAGTTGGAGGGACTGCTGTGGAGAGGTTGGTGTTGGAGGGGCTGGAGTTGGAGAGGCTGGAGTTGGAGGGATAGGAGTTGGAGGGCCTGGGGTTTGAGGGGCTGGAGTTGGAGGGGTTGGTGTTGGAGGGACTGGTGTTAGAGGGATTGGAGATGGAAGGACAGGGGTTGGAGTGGCGGGTGTTGGAGGGGCTGGAGTTGGAGGGACTGGTGTTGGAGTTATTGGAGTTGGAGGGGCTGGTGTTGGAGGGGATCGAGTTGGAGGGGTTGGTGTTGGAGGGGCTGGAGTTGGAGGGGCTTGAGTTGGAGGGGCAGGCGTTGGAGGGATTGGAGATGGAAGAGCTGGGGTTGGAGTGGCGGGTGTTGGAGGGGCTGGAGTTGGAGGGACTGGTGTTGAAGGGGTTGATGTTAGAGGGGCTGGTGTTGGAGGGGCTGGAGTTGGAGGGACTGGTGTTGGAGGGCTGGTGTTGGAGGGGCTGGGGTTTGGAGTGGCGGGTGTTGGAGGGGTTGGAGTTGGAGGGGCTGGGGTTGGAAGGGTTGTTGTTGGAGGGGTTAGTGTTGGAGGGGTTGGTGTTGGAGCGGTTGGTGTTGGAGGGGCTGGAGTTGGAGGGGTTGGTGTTGGAGGGCGCGGTGTTGGATGGGCTGGAGTTGGAAGGGCTGGAGTTGGAGGGACTGTTGTGGAGGGGTTGGTGTTGGAGGGGCTGGAGTTGGAGGGATTGTTTTTGGATGGGCTGGAGTTGGAGGGGTTGCTGTTGGAGGAACTGGTGTTGGAGGGACGGGAGTTGGAGGCATTTGTGTTGGAGGGGCTGGAGATGGAGGGACGGGTGTTGGAGGGGTTGGTGTTGGAGTCGCTTGAGTTGGAGGGACTGGAGATGGAGGGGTTGGTGTTGGAGTGAATGGAGCTGGAGGGGTTGGTGTTGGAGGGCCTGGGGTTTGAGGGGCTGGAGTTGGAGGGACTGGTGTTGGAGGTATTGGAGCTGGAGGGGCTGGTGTTGGAGGGGATGGAGTTGGTGGGGTTGGTGTTGGAGGGGCTGGAGTTGGAGGGGCTGGAGTTGGAGGGGCAGGTGTTGGAGGGATTGGAGATGGAAGGGCTGGGGTTGGAGTGGCGGGTGTTGGAGGGGATGGAGTTGGAGGGACTGGTGTTGGAGGGGTTGGTGTTGGAGGGGTTGGTGTTGGAGGGGATGCAGTTCGAGGGACTGGTGTTGGAGGGACTGGAGTTGGAGGGACTGGAGTTGGAGGGGCTGGATTTGGAGGGGTTGGTATTGGAGGGACTGGAGTTGGAGGGACTGTGTTTGGAGGGGTGTGTGTTGGAGGGGCTGGAGTTGGAGGGGCTGGAGTTGGAGGGACTGAAGTAGGAGGGCTGGTGTTGGAGGGACAGGTGTGGGAGGGACTGAAGTTGGAGGGACTGGTGTTGGAGGGACTGGTGTTGGAGGGACTGGTGTTGGAGGGACTGGTGTTGGAGGGGCTGGTGTATGAGAGACTGGAGTTGGAGGGACTGGTGTTGGAGGGGCTGGAGTTGGAGAGGCTGGAGTCGGAGGGGCTGGAGTTGGAGGGACTGGAGTTGGAAGGGCTGGAGTTGGAGGAGCTGTTGTTGGATTGACTGGAGTTGGAGGGACTGGTGTTGGAGGTCCTGGAGTTGGTGGGACTGGTGTTGGAGCGGCAGGGGTTGGAGGGGCTGGAGTCGGAGGGGTTGGTATTGGAGGGGCTGGAGTTGGAGGGACTGGTGTTGGAGAGCTAGTGTTGGAGGGGATGGGATTTGGAGTGTCGGGTGTTGGAGGGGTTGGTGTTGGAGGGGCTGGTGTGGGAGGGGTTGGTATTGGAGGGGCTGGTGTTGGAGGGGCTGGAGTTGGAGGGGCTGGAGTTGGAGGGGTTGGTGTTGGAGGGGTTGGTGTTGGAGCGGTTGGTGTTGGATGGGCTGGAGCTGAAGGGACTGGTGTTGCAGGGGCTGGTGTTGGAGGGACTGGAGTTGGAGGGAATGGAATTGGAGGGGCTGGTGTTGGAGGGGCTGGTGTTGGAGGGGCTGGAGTTGGAGGGACTGGTGTTGGAGGGGCTGGTGTTGGAGGGACTGGAGTTGGAGGGACTGGAGTTGGAGTGGCTAGATTTGGAGGAGTTGGTGTTGGAGGGGCTGGAGTTGGAGGGGCTGGAGTTGGAAGGACTGGAGTTGGAGGGGTTGGTGTTGGAGGGCGCGGGGTTGGATGGGCTGGAGTTGGAAGGGCTGGAGTTGGAGGGACTGTTGTGGAGGGGTTGGTGTTGGAGGGGCTGGAGTTGGAGAGTCTGAAGTTGGAGGGATTGGTGTTGGAGGGCCTGGGGTTGGAGGGGCAGGAGTTGGAGGGATTGTTGTTGGAGGGGCTGGAGTTGGAGGGGTTGCTGTTGGAGGAACTGGTGTTGGATGGACGGGAGTTGGTGGCATTTGTGTTGGAGGGGCAGGAGATGGAGGGACGGGTGTTGGAGGGGTTGGTGTTGGAGTCGCTTGAGTTGGAGGGACTGGAGATGGAGGGGTTGGTGTTGGAGTGAATGGAGCTGGAGGGGTTGGTGTTGGAGGGCCTGGGGTTTGTGGGGCTGGAGTTGGAGGGACTGGTGTTGGAGGTATTGGAGTTGGAGGGGCTGGTGTTGGAGGGGCTGGAGTTGGTGGGGTTGGTGTTGGAGGGGCTGGAGTTGGAGGGGCTGGTGTTGGAGGGGCAGGTGTTGGAGGGATTGGAGATGGAAGGGCTGGGGTTGGAGTTGCGGGTGTTGGAGTGGATGGAGTTGGAAGGACTGGTGTTGGAGGGGTTGGTGTTGGAGGGGCTGGTGTTGGAGGGGCTGGAGTTGGAGGGACTGGTGTTGGAGGGCTAGTGTTGGAGGGGATGGCGTTTGTAGTGGCGGGTTTTGGAGGGGTTGGTGTTGGAGGGGCTGGTGTGGGAGGGGTTGGTATTGGAGGGGCTGGTGTTGGACGGGCTGGAGTTGGAGTGGCTGGAGTTGGAGGGGTTGGTGTTGGAGGGGTTGGTGCTGGAGTGGTTGGTGTTGGAGGGGCTGGAGCTGAGGGGACTGGTGTTGCAGGGGCTGGTGTTGGAGGGACTGGAGTTGGAGGGAATGGAATTGGAGGGGCTGGTGTTGGGGGGGCTGGTGTTGGAGGGGCTGGAGTTGGAGGGACTGGTGTTGGAGGGGCTGGTGTTGGAGGGACTGGAGTTGGAGGGACTGGAGTTGGAGGGGCTGGAGTTGGAGGGGTTGGTGTTGGAGGGGCTGGAGTTGGAGGGGCTGGTTTTGGAGGGGCTGGTGTTGGAGAGTCTGGAGTTGGATGGGCTGGTGTTGGAGCAACTGGTGTTGGAGGGAATGATGTTGGAGGGACTTGTGTTGGAGGGGCTGGAGTTGGAGGGGAGGGAGTTGGAGGGGCTGGTGTTGGAGGGATTGGTGTTGGAGGGGCTGGAGTTGGTGGGACTGGAGTTGGAGGGGTTGGAGTTGGAGGGATTGGAGTTGGAGGGGCTGGTGTTGGAGGGATTGGTGTTGGAGGGGCTCGTGTTGTAGGGGCATGTTTTGGAAAGGCTGGAGTTGGAGGGGCTGATGTAGGATGGATTGGATTTGGAGGGGCTGGAGTTGGAGGGGTTGGTGTTGGAGGGGCTGGTGTTGGAGGGATTGGTGTTGGAGTGGCTGGAGTTGGAGGGACAGGTGTTGGAGGGGTTGGTGTTGTAGGGGCTGGTGTTGGAGGGGCTGCAGTTGGAGGGACTGGGGTTGGAGGGGTTGGCTTTTGAGGGATTGGAGTTGGAGGGGCTGGAGTTGGAGGGACTGGAGTTGGAGGGACTTATGTGGAGGGGTTGGTGTTGGAGGGGCTGGAGTTGGAGAGGCTGGAGTTTGAGGGATTGGTGTTGGAGGGACTGGTGTTGAAGGGGTTGATGTTAGAGGACTGGTGTTGGAGGGCTGGAGTTGGAGGGACTGGTGTTGGAGGGCTGGTGTTGGAGGGGCTGGGGTTTGGAGTGGCGGGTGTTGGAGGGGTTGGAGTTGGAGAGCCTGGGGTTGGAAGGGTTGTTGTTGGAGGGGTTAGTGTTGGAGGGGTTGGTGTTGGAGTGGTTTGGTGTTGGAGGGGCTGGAGTTGGAGGGGTTTGGTGTTGGAGGGCGCGGTGTTTGGATGGGCTGGAGTTGGAAGGGCTGGAGGTTGGAGGACTGTTGTGGAGGGGGGTGGTGTGGAGGGGCTGGAGTGGAGGGATTGTTGTTGGAGGGGCTGGAGTTGGCGGGGTTGCTGTTGGAGGAACTGGTGTTGGAGGGACGGGAGTTGGAGGCATTTGTGTTGGAGGGGCTGGAGATGGAGGGACGGGTGTTGGAGGGGTTGGTGTTGGAGTGGCTTGAGTTGGAGGGACTGGAGATGGAGGGGTTGGTGTTGGAGTGAATGGAGCTGGAGGGGTTGGTGTTGGAGGGCCTGGGGTTTGAGGGGCTGGAGTTGGAGGGACTGGTGTTGGAGGTATTGAAGCTGGAGGGGCTGGTGTTGGAGGGGATGGAGTTGGTGGGGTTGGTGTGGAGGGGCTGGAGTTGGAGGGGCTGGAGTTGGAGGGGCAGGTGTTGGAGGGATTGGAGATGGAAGGGCTGGGGTTGGAGTGGTGGGTGTTGGAGGGGATGGAGTTGGAGGGACTGGTGTTGGAGGGGTTGGTGTTGGAGGGGTTGGTGTTGGAGGGGATGCAGTTCGAGGGACTGGTGTTGGAGGGACTGGAGTTGGAGGGACTGGTGTTGGAGGGACTGGTGTTGGAGGGACTGGTGTTGGAGGGGCTGGTGTATGAGGGGCTGGAGTTGGAGGGACTGGTGTTGGAGGGGCTGGAGTTGGAGAGGCTGGAGTCGGAGGGGCTTGAGTTGGAGGGACTGGAGTTGGAAGGGCTGGAGTTGGAGGAGCTGTTGTTGGATTGACTGGAGTTGGAGGGACTGGTGTTGGAGGTCCTGGAGTTGGTGGGACTGGTGTTGGAGCGGCAGGAGTTGGAGGGGCTGGAGTCGGAGGGGTTGGTATTGGAGGGGCTGGAGTTGGAGGGACTGGTGTTGGAGGGCTAGTGTTGGAGGGGATGGGATTTGGAGTGTCGGGTGTTGGAGGGGTTGGTGTTGGAGGGGCTGGTGTGGGAGGGGTTGGTATTGGAGGGGCTGGTTTTGGACGGGCTGGAGTTGGAGGGGCTGGAGTTGGAGGGGTTGGTGTTGGAGGGGTTGTTGTTGGAGCGGTTGGTGTTGGATGGGCTGGTGTTGGAGTGGTTGGTGTTGGAGGGGTTGGTGTTGGAGGGGTTGGTGTTGGAGTGGTTGGCGTTGGAGGGGCTGGAGCTGAAGGGACTGGTGTTGCAGGGGCTGGTGTTGGAGGGACTGGAGTTGGAGGGGTTGGAATTGGAGGGGCTGGTGTTGGAGGGGCTGGTGTTGGAGGGGCTGGAGTTGGAGGGACTGGTGTTGGAGGGGCTGGTGTTGGAGGGACTGGAGTTGGAGGGACTGGAGTTGGAGGGGCTAGATTTGGAGGAGTTGGTGTTGGAGGGGCTGGAGTTGGAGGGGCTGGAGTTGGAAGGACTGGAGTTGGAGGGGTTGGTGTTGGAGGGCGCGGGGTTGGATGGGCTGGAGTTGGAAGGGCTGGAGTTGGAGGGACTGCTGTGGAGGGGTTGGTGTTGGATTTGCTGGAGTTGGAGAGTCTGAAGTTGGAGGAATTGGTGTTGGAGGGGCTGGAGTTGGAGGGGTTGCTGTTGGAGGAACTGGTGTTGGATGGACGGGAGTTGGAGGCATTTGTGTTGGAGGGGCAGGAGATGGAGGGACGGGTGTTGGAGGGGTTGGTGTTGGAGTCGCTTGAGTTGGAGGGACTGGAGATGGAGGGGTTGGTGTTGGAGTGAATGGAGCTGGAGGGGTTGGTGTTGGAGGGCCTGGGGTTTGAGGGGCTGGAGTTGGAGGGACTGGTGTTGGAGGTATTGGAGTTGGAGGGGCTGGTGTTGGAGGGGCAGGTGTTGGAGGGAATGGAGATGGAAGGGCTGGGGTTGGAGTTGCGGGTGTTGGAGTGGATGGAGTTGGAAGGACTGGTGTTGGAGGGGTTGGTGTTGGAGGGGCTGGTGTTGGAGGGGCTGGAGTTGGAGGGACTGGTGTTGGAGGGCTAGTGTTGGAGGGGATGGCGTTGCAGTGGCGGGTTTTGGAGGGGTTGGTGTTGGAGGGGCTATTGTGGGAGGGGTTGGTATTGGAGGGGCTGGTGTTGGACGGGCTGGAGTTGGAGTGGCTGGAGTTGGAGGGGTTGGTGTTAGAGGGGTTGGTGTTGGAGTGGTTGGTGTTGGAGGGGCTGGAGCTGAGGGGACTGGTGTTGCAGGGGCTGGTGTTGGAGGGACTGGAGTTGGAGGGAATGGAATTGGAGGGGCTGGTGTTGGGGGGGCTGGTGTTGGAGGGGCTGGAGTTGGAGGGACTGGTGTTGGAGGGGCTGGTGTTGGAGGGACTGGAGTTGGAGGGACTGGAGTTGGAGGGGCTAGATTTGGAGGAGTTGGTGTTGGAGGGGCTGGACTTGGAGGGGCTGGTTTTGGAGTGGCTGGTGTTGGAGAGTCTGGAGTTGGATGGGCTGGTGTTGGAGCAACTGGTGTTGGAGGGAATGATGTTGGAGGGACTTGTGTTGGAGGGGCTGGAGTTGGAGGGGAGGGAGTTGGAGGGGCTGGTGTTGGAGGGATTGGTGTTGGAGGGGCTGTAGTTGGTGGGACTGGAGTTGGAGGGGTTGGAGTTGGAGGGATTGGAGTTGGAGGGGCTCGTGTTGGAGGGATTGGTGTTGGAGGGGCTCGTGTTGTAGGGGCATGTTTTGGAAAGGCTGGAGTTGGAGGGGCTGATGTAGGAGGGATTGGAGTTGGAGGGGCTGGAGTTGGAGGGGTTGGTGTTGGAGGGGCTGGTGTTGGAGGGATTGGTGTTGGAGTGGCTGTGGTTGGAGGGACTGGTGTTGGAGGGGTTGGTGTTTGTAGGGGCTGGTGTTGGAGGGGCTGCAGTTGGAGGGACTGGGGTTGGATGGGTTGGCTTTTGAGGGATTGGAGTTGGAGGGGCTGGAGTTGGAGGGACTGGAGTTGGAGGGACTTATGTGGAGGGGTTGGTGTTGGAGGGGCTGGAGTTGGAGAGGCTGGAGTTTGAGGGATTGGTGTTGGAGGGCCTGGGGTTGGAGAGGCTGGAGTTGGAGGGTCTGGTGTTGGAGGGACTGGAGTTGGAGCGACTGGAGTTGGAGGGCTGGATTTGGAGGGGTTGGTGTTGGAGGGGCTGGAGTTGGAGGGACTGTTGTTGGAGGTGTTGGCGTTGGAGGGGCTGGTGCTGGAGGGACGGGAGTTGGAGGTATTAGTTTTGAAGTGCCTGGAGTTGGAGGGATGGGTGCTGGAGGGGTTGGTGTTGGAGGGGTTGTTGTTGCAGTGGATGGAGTTGGAGGGACTGGTGTTGGAGGGGTTGGTGTTGGAGGGGCTGGAGTTGGAGGGACTGGTGTTGGAGGGACTGGAGTTGGAGGGACTGGTGTTGGAGGGCTGGATTTGGAGGGGTTGGTGTTGGAGGGACTGGAGTTGGAGGGACTGATGTTGGAGGGGTTGGTGTTGGAGGGGCTGGAGTTGGAGGGGCTGGAGTTGAAGGGGTTGGTGTTGGAGGGACTGGAGTTGGCGGGGCTGGAGTTGGAGGGACTATAGTTCGAGGGGCTGGAGTTGGCGGGGCTGGTGTTGGAGGGACTGAAGTTGGAGTGGTTGCTGTTGGAGGGACTGGATTTGGAGGGGCTGGAGTTCGAAGAGCAGGTGTTGGAGGGGTTGGTGTTGCAGGGGCTGGAGTTGGAGGAGCTGAGGTTGGAGGGTTGGTGTTGGGGGGCTGTAGTTGGAGGGCCTGGAGTTCGAAGGGCAGGTGTTGGAGGGGTTGGTGTTGGAGGGGCTGGAGTTAGAGGAGCTGAGGTTGGAGGGGTTGGTATTGGAGGGGCTGGTGTTGGAGGGGTTGGATTTGGAGGGGCTGGAGTTCTAGGTGTTGGTTTTGGAGGTGCTGGTGTTGGAGGGGCTGGAGTTGGAGGGACTGGTGTTGGAGGGCCTGGAGTTGGAGGGGCTGGTTTTGGAGGGGCTGGTGTTGGAGAGTCTGGAGTTGGAAGGGCTGGTGTTGGAGCGACTGGTGTTGGAGGGAATGATGTTGGAGGGACTTGTGTTGGAGGGGCTGGAGTTGGAGGGGAGGGAGTTGGAGGGGCTGGTGTTGGAGGGGTTGGTGTTGGAGGGGCTGGATTGGTGGGATTGGAGTTGGAGGGATTGGAGTTGGAGGGATTAGAGTTGGAGGGGCTCGTGTTGGAGGGATTGGTGTTGGAGTGGCTCGTGTTGTAGGGGCATGTTTTGGAAAGGCTGGAGTTGGAGGGGCTGATGTAGGAGGGATTGGAGTTGGAGGGGCTGGAGTTGGAGGGGTTGGTGTTGGAGGGGCTGGTGTTGGAGGGTTTGGTGTTGGAGGGGCTGGAGTTGGAGTGGCTGGTGTTGGAGGGGCTGGAGTTGGAGGGACTGGTGTTGGAGGGGTTGGTGTTGTAGAGGCTGGTGTTGGAGGGTCTGCAGTTGGAGGGACTGGGGTTGGAGGGGTTGGTTTTTGAGGGACTGGAGTTGGAGGGGCTGGAGTTGGAGGGACTGGAGTTATAGGGGTTGGTGTTGGAGGGCGTG
>NC_052157.1:73769016-73821320 GCF_902713615.1 Scyliorhinus canicula
CCCCATGAATCCAGTAACCACACACCGCAGGGCTGCAGTAGACGGAGACACGGATTTCCTGTATACAACCCCCTTAACCGTGACCCAATTACGGGACGCGTGCGAGAAAATCACAACGTTCCTCCCCACTTCAGACACCCACCAATTCTTTGCGAAAGTTAAACAGCAGGTCACCATGTACGGCCTGGACGAGAGAGAGCAGGTAAAGCTCACAGTTTTGAGCCTCGATCCTTCAGTCTTAGCAACCCTTCCCGACCCACAGAATGTAGGAGGAGGCATCCTAGCAGAGATGCACACAGCGATCCTTGATGCGATCAGCTATAACAGAGGAGACCCGGTAGAAGGCCTGAATAAATGCCTGAAAAAAAGACAGAGCACCCACAGCTTTTGCTGGACGCTTGTGGATTCATTTCACTGCAGTTTTTGGAGAATTAGCCCGCGCCCTTTTGTCCCCAGATAACATGGCAAAATGGACTTGAATCTTGGTCGATCATACAACAGAGGCAGGACAGAGAGCTTGCGCAAATCATGACCCCTCAGATGGGGCTCACAATGAGAAATGGGTTTTGTAAAGGTTGTCCCGCGCTTGGGAGCAATCCGTTCAGAACAAGACCATTTTTAGGAAACCCGAGGAAGAGCAGGCAGATGCAGATATGCATACAGTTAAAGCGCACCAGAACCCCGCATGGATAAATGAGAGTAGGAATAGCCCACCCCAGCCCAAATCACAGGAGTGCAACAACTGTGGATAGTTAGGACACTTTGCACGAGAGTGCAACGAGCCACAGAAACCACAGAGAGTCCAACAGACAGGCACCCTAAATAGGAATAGGGCAAAGCCTATTCACAGTGTTAGCGCCTGTTCAGAACAGGGAGACATGAACGGCACAGACTGACGGTGTTCGGTCTCCCCAACTTGGGTCTGCGACACCCTTTGGAATAAGGCCGGCCGACCAGTCGTAGCAGGCAAAGTCCGGGGTCAGCCCGTTGAATTTCTTTGGGACACAGGAGGGTCCCGCACCACACTCAATTCCTCCACCATGTTTCAGAGGGACACATGGCCCACCACAGACACCATCACCCTCAGCGGCTTTACAGGCCACTCACAGCAGGGACACATCACAGCCCCTGTATCCATACAGATTGACAATATAACCACCAAGCACGCCATAGTGTTAGTTGATCTGCCCCACACAGCAGAACACATTTTAGGAATCGACTTCATGAGCTCCCACAACCTTTCATTTTATCCAGTCAACAAATGTGTCTGTAAAATGGCAAAAGCAGCACGTGCCCCCGCCACGCTCACAGTAGGAGAATATGCAAATATGATCAGCTCAGTTGGAGAATACTGGTTTGACCCGAGAACAATTAGTGCAGATAAACAGGTTAGGGCAGTCCTGCAAGAACACAAAGCAGCATTTGCACAGCACAAGCACGATGTGGCAGATTGGCTGGCTCTGTGCAGATTACAGGTCCTGACCCCAGACCCCAGAAACAGTACGGATTTCCCCAGGAAGCAGAGGGAGAAATCTCAAAAGTAATAGACGGCTTGTTACAACAGGGCATACTGAGATCAGTAGCCTCCACTAATAATGCCCCGATTTGGCCCGTCAGGAAACCTGATGGATCATGGCGACTGACCATTGATTATCGGGAACTGAACAAAGTAACCCCAGCAGCAGCCCCCACTGTAGCCACTCCAGTCACGATTCTTTACGGTTTTGGACATTAGCAATGGCTTCTGGTCCATTCCATTGGCTAAAGCGTGCCAGTACAAATTTGCCTTCACATTTAAAGGACAGCAGTATACGTGGACGTGCCTTACACAAGGTTTCCACAACTCCCCCTCCATTTTCCACCGACAGCTGGCAAAGGGATTAGTCAAATTTTCCCGACCCAAATGTCTGGTACAGTATGTAGACGACCTGCTACTACAGACAGACACAAAGGCAGACCACATTTCGCTTCTAGCAGAACTCCTAGGACTCCTGAAAGAAATTGGATGTAAGGTTAGCCCCAAAAAGACCTAGCTTGTGGAAGAAAAAGTGATATACTTGGGAACAGTTATCACGCATGGTGAACGCGAGGTCGAGCAGAAAAGGATTGACTCGATTGTAAAATTGTCCCTTCCCCACAATGTCTCAGCCCTCCGGTCATTTCTAGGACTGGTTGGCTACTGCCGAAACCACATCGACGGTTTTGCCACTAAAGCAGCGCCCCTATCCGAACTTCTCAAGAAGCAAGCATCTTGGGAATGGCTTCCACAGCATACAGATGCCGTGGATGCTTTAAAAAGAGCACTCAGCACAGCTCCCGCACTACAGGTCCCAAACCCACTTTCCCCGTACGCTATCGAAGTAGCAAGCACCGACCGAACCCTTTCAGCCGTGCTCCTCCAGGAACGCCATGACCAGTTAAGACCCGTAGCCTACGCATCCCGAGTATTAGACCCTGTCGAGCAAGGATTTTCTGCCTGTGAAAGGCACCTGCTCGCAGTTTTTTGGGCAGTTCAGTACTTTTCATATATTACAGGGCTCAACCCCATCACCAGCTTCACAGAACACACCCCAACACAGCTATTGTAAGACGGCCGACATAAAGGTGGCACAGTCAGCCAAATCCGCGCAGCCTGTTGGACCTTTCTTTTGCAGGAACGGGACATCACAGTTAAAAGAACAAAGACACACACTTTCCTCGCAGATAATTTACAGTATCCAGGCACCCCTTATGAATGCAAGATTATCTCCACACAGCACAACACAGGCCCATTCATTCCAAAAACACCTCCCAGGAAGATAAGTAGTTCACCCCAGAGACCCCAGCCCACAGACACGTGCGCACCCCTGAAGATCTATGTGGATGGCTCATCTACAGTTTTAGACGGCACACGCATAACAGGATGCGGTATTTATGTAGAGGACGTGCAGGGACGCGCACTAGAAGAGATTTCCCTAAAGTTGCCAGTACACTTAGGCTCGCAGGCAGCAGAGCTGGCAGCAATAGCGTATGTAGTAGACCACCCCGACTCGTTCCCAACCCCAGCATACATCTATTCAGACAGCTTGTATGTCTGTAATAGCTTAACCGAATTCCTACCGCTGTGGGAAACAAGAGGATTTGTTTCCCCAGACGGAAAACCCCTACCCTCAGCCCCATTACTCCGCCATATTTTAAGGCAGGCAAAGGACAGGAAATACGGCATTGTCAAAGTTCGCAGTCACCACCGCTCTTCCCCACCTGGGAATGTTAAAGCAGACGCCCTACAAAAGCAGGTTCTAGGCATGGTTATTTCTGGAACCCCCCCGAAAGTGCCCCAGTACACGCAGTTCTCACAGACCAACAAACAGGATTTAGCCCAGGCACAGAAACAGGACGAGAAGCTCAGGGAAGTTTTAAAGGGAACCTTCCCAGACCCTTATGACAAATTTAAGAATTCCATGACCACGCATGACGGTGTGATCCTTAAAGACAGCCTTTATGTAGTTCCAGAGCAGGATAGGAACCAACTCATTTGTTTGTTCCATGACAATCATGGACATCAGGGAATTGAACCCACTTTAGCCCATCTCAGACTGCTCTGCTGATGGCCTAATTTAAAAGCCGACGTAACCCACTACGTTGAGAATTGTTTGATCTGTGCCGAGAACAATCCAGACAGATACGCAAAGAAGGCTCAACTTAGTCATACCTGCCCCGTTAATGGCCCATGGACTAACCTCCAGATAGACTTCATAGGACCCCCTACCCCCTTGCAGAAACGGGTATAAGTATGTGTTGGTGGTCATCGACACCTTCACAAATGGGTGGAAGCATTTCCATCGCGCACTAATACGGCAAAGACCATAGCCAACATACTAACCCACCACATCTTTACCAGATGGGGACTCCCCCACAGTATAGAGTCCGATCAAGGCTCCCATTTTACAGGACGAGTTATGAAAAACATCCTCACAATTTTTGGAATTACTCAAAAGTTTCATATCGCATACCACCCCCAGTCAAGTGGTATTGTCGAACGCATGAATAGGACACTAAAAGCCACCCTTAGGAAAATGGTTCAGCAGAATAATAGCACCTGGGATTCAGTTCTCCCATTTGCATTGATGTTTTTATGAAACACGGTATCCACGTCCACAGGATACACCCCCTACACTCTGACCGGACGCCCCATGAAAGCAACGGAATATTTATTAGGCTTAGATTTGACCAGCCCCGCAGTGACAGCCCTCACACATGAAAACGCTGTACAGCAGTTGGTAGCAAATGTGCAGGTGGCCCAACCAGCAGCCGCTGTGAGAATGGGCACAAGGAAGCAACACAGCAAGGCTTGTTTCGACAAGACAGTGCATGCCACTGAGTTTGCAGTAGGGACAGCAAGTGATGCTTTCCCTTTACAACCCCAGCACATTCCTGTCACCAAAGTACTCAGGTCCGTACTCCATTTCGGACAAAGTAAGCCCCTCCGTGTAACCTAACGGAAAGTCTGCGTGGTTTCACATAAACCAGCTCAAGGCTTATGGCTCGCAGAACAACCACACACACCACATCCTGCTCGCAGCAGCAGACGAGCTCGCCCCGCCCACAGAAAATGCATTCCTCCCCTCCCCAGCCAGTCCAACCCGTCCTCAGACTCAACTTCGAATCCGCCCCCTGACACACGACTCCGCCTCTCCCCACCCCCAGACAGCAGCGACATCGACAGTGACTGCAAAAGCACTGACGACAGCCACAGCACACCATGATACTATCCCCCTGCACCAGATCCCACTCCCAGCGACTCCGAGTACAATTCAAGTGATCCCTTCGCGATCACACACATTAAAGCCCCAGACCCAGACCTACCGCCCGACGATTAACTCCTGTACCTCTCAACTAGACACACGAATCTGGCACCACAACAATTCATTCAGGCTCATCAGGAACGATGAGATGGACCCCAAATCACCCCACGCAGCTTTGGCACGACTTTTACAGTCAAGAGTATGGCAGCCGGGAGAAGATGATGACATTGAGTCTGACTCCCACCACGCGAATCCCTTTGCGACCCTGTTCGCAACTGAAAACTGAGGTGTCCAGATGATGTTTAAAAGGAACCGCCAGAGAGATACAGGTGTCCTTTCTGATGGAACCTGCACGATATTCCTTGCATGTTTGTTTGTATGTGTTTGTTAAATGTTCAGTGTTTAGGATTTAAACAGCTTTTCACAGCCCCACGCCACCACTCCTTTAACGCACCCTGGCAGTTAATGGAGCAAGTTTGTCCACGGACAGCCGCCTAGTTTGTCCGCAGAAACCTTTGAGAATTTGTCGTCTAGCTTATCAGCCGAGACCTCTGAGAATTTTCCCGAAAACAGTTTGTAACTGCTCTTCTAATTTGAAGTTAGGAGAGGCAGTACTGCAACCCACCACCATGACTACATTCTTGCCCGTTCTTGCCGGTCACTCAGACAGTGGAGAAACGGCACTAATCCCCCCCCTTGTCTGAGGACCCCCCTCTGGTCAGCTAAGCTCGGGTAGAGCACATCCCGTCCTACCCGGAGATCCCATCCAATTCTTACCCGCCGCGGCCCATACGCACCTCATTTTGGCTCTTTCATTTCAAAAGTTTTTGTTTTGTTTCATAGTGACCCTTCAGTTGTTTTCCTCATGCTATTTACATCCTCAAACATTGGGATGGTAAATCGCACAGGCTGCGAGACGGCTCGCACTGTGTCAGTATGTTTCAAGGATCTTGTCCAGAAATTCGGTTTAAAAAAAATGAGGGAGTCACAGATGGTGACCAATTATAAAGGCTAATTGGCAATAAAGGATAGACAGACAGACACACGAGATCTTAAGCAAGATAATGACAGATATTATGCTTGTGTTCACAGAATTCCAGAAGAAGACAAGAAGAGAAGAAAGAAGAGAAGAGAAGGAAAGATGAAGACGACCTCCATCTTTGTTGTATGGACACGAGCAGGATCCAATTGGTTGCGGGCGAACGCTAACACCCTCACCCCCACCCCACAGGCCGTCAATGATTCCCTCCCCCACAGTACACACAGCCCAGTAACAGTCAACAGTACCCCGACCTGGTGTGATACGTTTATCACTTGGTATTCACTTTCATATGTTGTTGAAGCACTTTTAGCACTGGCGATACTTTGCAGTATCGTGCAGACCATTCGCATGAAGAAATGGCAAAGGAGAGCCCACCACTCTCGCACCCCGATATACAGAATTAGATGCCCTATTTTCGGTTTCCGCCAGACCCCCGAACCAATTGACATGGATTAAAGTACATTTGTTTCTGTTTGTGTGTGTTCGTTGTTGAATAAAGAAATGTAAACTCTGCGTTTGATGCCAAACCAGAGAAAGTTGAATACTGCAATTTTGTAAAGTTAAGATGTTAGGGTATTTTTTGAATTGTTTGAGTGAGGATAGTTTATTGAGCATAGTTAGAGGTTCCAGTTTTTTATTTTGTAATGCATGTGCTTAATGACATAGCACCCCCATAGAGTTTTGATGTTGTGTGTATGTAAAATTGTTTAGTTAAAGATGTGTTGCATAGTTAGGGTCAGAGTAGAGCCGAGTCATGAGTGCCCGCTTGGTCAGGGAAAAAAGACATCGCAGTAGTGTGATCCTTCACGATTCGCGTTGAGGATCACAAGGAGGGAGTGTAGCCACCTGGGTTGGCCACGTCCCGATTCCAAAATAGACACTCGCAGGGAAAAATGGACAGCACTAGAGAAAACAATCAGGTGTAAGGTTTTCTGTGGATTAGGACTTGCAGAACCCAGACAGAACTGAAACCAATAGCCATTAGCATAGTAATGAGCTATCTCCGGGGGCAAAAAGAAACATTGAAATAATCGGTACCAGGACAGACTCCCCGGCGCCAGTGGGAGCTGAAACAAAGGCAGGCCAACGGTTACATAGAGCCCGCCCAACAATCAGGGAACAAACCCGGTATTGGAGAAAATCAATACGAACGATTGGGACATGGTCCAATTAATTGGGACCAAGTCCAGGGTCCGCCCAGAAGGGCACGAAACCCCTGGGGGCTATAAAACAGAGTCCCCTAGGTCAGTTCGCTCTTCTGAAAGATCTCTCACTCCTCTTCGTCACCTTCACCTTGGCATTTGGCTCTCCGCGACGAGAGGCCGCCAAGCACCAGCCAAGTAAGTCTAAGGTCAACGCACGCTACAAGATAGACACTCCTAGCTACTATTCTATACCAGTTCAGTATCAGTATCAGAACCGGACAATGGCCATTGTTACTCTGACTGAGTGAGCCACTCGAAGCTAAGTATAGGCTTTAGTAGTGGTTGTAGTTTAGCGAGTAGAGTTTATGCATGAGTATTAATTGACTTGTGTGTGTAAAGAAATGTGTATTGATTTCAAACTTACTGACTGATGTATCGAGTCAATGATCAGAATTCGGCTTTGAACCCTGTGGTGGTATCAGAAAGATACCTGGCGACTCTTGAACAAAGGAAATTAAAACAGAGCAAATTAAGGGAAAGCATAACGAGCAACACAGTGTACACAGGGTCACTGATTACCCTCACTGGGACAGTCAGTGTACACAAGTTCCTGAGAACAGTGACTGGGGAGTCACTGTACACAAGTTCCTGATAACACTCACTTGCACAGTCAGTGTACACAAGGTCACTGAACACTCAGTGGGACAGTCAGTGTACACACGGTCACTGATAACACTCACTGGAACAGTCAGTATACACAGGGTCACTGATTACACTCACTGGGACAGTCAGTATACACAGGGTCACTGATAACACTCACTGGGACAGTCAGTGTACACAGGGTCACTGATAACACTCACTGGGACAGTCAGTGTACACAGGGTCACTGATAACACTCACTGGGACAGTCAGTGTACACAGGGTCACTGATAACACTCACTGGGACAGTCAGTGTACACAGGGTCACTGATAACACTCACTGGGACAGTCAGTGTACACAGGGTCACTGATAACACTCACTGGGACAGTCAGTGTACACAGGGTCACTGATAACACTCACTGGGACAGTCAGTGTACACAGGGTCACTGATAACACTCACTGGGACAGTCAGTGTACACAGGGTCACTGATAACACTCACTGGGACAGTCAGTGTACACAGGGTCACTGATAACACTCACTGGGACAGTCAGTGTACACAGGGTCACTGATAACACTCACTGGGACAGTCAGTGTACACAGGGTCACTGATAACACTCACTGGGACAGTCAGTGTACACAGGGTCACTGATAACACTCACTGGGACAGTCAGTGTACACAGGGTCACTGCGACCACTCACTGGGACAGTCAGTGTACACAGGGTCACTGATAACACTCATTGGGACAGTCGGTGTACACAGTGTCATCGATAACACTCACTGAGGCAGTCAGTATACACAGGGTCACTGATAACACTCAGTGGGACAGTCAGTGTACACAGGGTCACTGATAACACTGACTGGGACAGTCAGTGTACACAGTGTCACTGATAACACTCACTGGGACAGTCAGTGTACACAGGGTCACTGATAACACTCTCTGGAACAGTCAGTGTACACAGGGACACTGATTACACTCACTGGGACAGTCAGTGTACACAGGGTCACTGATAACACTGACTGGGACAGTCAGTGTACACAGGGTTACTGATAACACTCACTGGGACAGTCAGTGTACACAGGATCACTGATAATATTCACTGGAATAGTCAGTGTACACAGGGTCACTGATAACACTCACTGGGACAGTCAGTGTACACAGGGTCACTGATAACATTCACTGGAATAGTCAGTGTACACAGGGTCACTGATAACACTCACTGGAATAGTCAGTGTACACAGGGACACTGATAACACTCACTGGAATAGTCAGTGTACACAGGGACACTGAGAACACTCACTATGACAGTCAGTGTACACAGTGTCATCGATAACACTCACTGGGACAGCCAGTGTACACAGGATCACTGATAACACTCACTGGGACAGTCAGTATACACATTGTCACTGATAACACTCACTGGGACAGTCAGTGTACTCAGGGTCACTGATAACACTCACTGGGACAGTCAGTGTACTCAGGGACACTGGTAACACTCACTGGGACAGTCTGTATGTACAGGCCCCTTTGTAATTTGCCTAAACAATCAGTTTGTACATGCATGTTGAACTGAATTCAATAGCAAGAAGTTAGGTTGAATGCTTCAATTGGTTGAAGTATTTTGTGGTGAGTGGTAGCAAAGTGGGCCTCAGAGTGACGTAGTGACCTATCTGATACACGAGTGTAAAAATCCTTCCTGAATGTTTTTGTTTATTCCCTTATTTTGCTCTTTCTTTTACTTTTGCCACTACATTTTTGGTCTACAGACAGTTAATGCATAGATATGCATCTTTATGGAAAGTGGCCTGTGTCTTTCATGGTAGGAGAAGCCGGTGCTGGTTTGGACTGGAGTTGTGGATTTTGCTGCTCTAATGATAGAGATTTGCTGAGTTTCGATTTGGCTGACGGCCAGTGAATTGGCCTAAAAAGGCTGTGTTCTGCTCGGTAACAGGTGGTGATTAGATCTTTTCCCACTGAAATAGTCCAGAGGCCTAAAGAGCTTTCACTTTCACTTTGGCAGCTGAGGGAGGAAGCCTCTTTTTCTCCCACTCTGTTTTCTCCCGAAATAGCCAGCTAATTCTCACCGGAAATTCACTGTGGGGACCGACTCTCTCTGCTGAAATGGCTGATGCAGACAGAGATCAGAATCTGATCATTCTCTCTGAAGAACAGGCTGATGTGAAGCCAGGAAAAGCTGTAAGATATTGCTAACTGCAAGGAAGATCATTACAGTCTGTAGACTAGAGATTTTCATCCATACTCATGTGAAGAAAGTAAACTAAAGAATTCATCATCTCAAGCAAGGATTCTTATCTTTTGAGCTTAATCCTTTAATTTTTCACCCCTTTCCACCCCTCTGTTTTGGTCTGTCTTGTGTGTGGGGAAAAGATGGGGCAGTTAAAGGGGGGTCAGGTATTAGCTTGTGGCTAAACAGTTGTATTTTCTTCATATTTCATATTTGTCCCTGTTATAAATAAACACTAATTGTTTTTAAACTTACAAACCTGGTGACTACTTATCGGGCAGCGACGAGCAAAAGATATTGGTCTCACTGGGACCGTCAGTGTACACAGGGTCATGGATAACACTCACTGGGACAGTCAGTGTACACATGGTCATTGATAACACTCACTGGGACAGTCAGTGTACACAGGGTCCCTGATAACACTCACTGGGACATTCAGTGTACACAGGGTCACTGATAACACTCACTGAGACAGTCAGTGTACACAGGGTCACTGATAACACTCACTGGGACAGTCAGCAAAGAGCCAAAGATATTGGATTTTTATGAGTATTATTGGTTTATTCACTTGTGTGGTGACTCTGGGTCGAGTGGGGCTGGAATTGACCGTACACTAGTTTAGAATGGTGTAAATGACATAGGTCATTTTGAAAATTCAAATAATGCAATGCTGTGCAGATCATAGATAGAATGTTCAATTAAGTGGTCACACCGCAGGTGAGGATTCAACAGGTAGAAAGAGCATGGTTGACCAGCAGGCAGAGTAGAGGAAGACAGTGAGTGCAGGAGTCCTCTGATGCCCTCCCCCTTTCTAACAGATTTACCATTTTGGATACTGTTGGGGAAAATCAGAGGCAGCCAATAGCATGGCACCATGGATGGGTCTGCTGCACAAGAGGGCAGGAGGAGGAATGTCAGAGTTATGATGATAAGGGAATCAATTTGGAGAACAGACAGGTGGTTCTATGGCCACAAAAGAGACTCCAGGACAGTATGTTTTGTCTCTGGTGCCAGGGTCAGCGGTATCACTGAATGGCTGCAGGGCATCCTGAAGGGGGTGGGCATACAGACAGATATAAGGGCAGCAAGGTGGCACAATGATTTGCACTGATGCCTCACAGCGCCAGAGACCCAGGTTTGATTCCAACCTTGGTGACTGTGTGGAGTTGCACATTCCTCCCGTGTCTGCATGGGGTTCTTCCTGGATGCTCCGGTTTACTCCCATAGTCCAAGGATGTGCAGGTTAGGTGGATTGGCCGTGCTAACTTGCCCCTAGGTGGGGTTATGGGAATAAGGTGAGGGATTGGGCCTGTGTAGAGTGCTCCTTCAGAGGGTCAGTGCCGACTTCATGAGCTGAATGGCCTCTTCTGCACTGTATTTATAATCTTTATTGTCACAAGTCGGCTTACACTAACACTGCAATTAAGTTACTGTGAAACCCCCCTAGTCGCCACATTCCAGCGCCTGTTCGGGTACACAGAGGTAGAATTCAGAATGGCCAAATTACTAACAGCATGTCTTTTGGGACTTGTGGGAGGAAACCGGAGCACCCGGAGGAAAACCCGCACAGGCACGGGGAGAACGTGCAGACTCCGCACAGACAGTGACCCAAGCCGGGAATTGAACCTGGGACCCCGGTGCTGTGAAGCAACAGTGCTAACCACTGTGCTACCGTGTTAGGGATTCTATGATATTGTGGTATATATTGGTATCTATGATATAGGCAGAAAAAGGGATGAAGTCCTGAAGCAGAATTTAGGGAACTCGGAAGTAGATTAAAAATCAGGACCCAGAAGGTAATAATATCTGGATTACTTCCGTTTCCACCTGTATAGAAATAGGAAGTTGGCCCTGATGAATACATGGCTGGAAAATGGTGCAAGAGGGAGGGCTTTAGATTTCTGGGACACTGGGATCATTTTGGGGGATGGTGGATCCTGTACAAGGTGGACGGCTTGCTTCTAAACCAAAATGGGACCAGTGTCCTTGCAGGGATGTTTGCGAGTGCTGTTGGGGACGGTTTAAACTAACTTAACAGGGGCTTGGGATCTTGAGAGAAGGTTCAACAGGGATAGAAGCACACTCAAAATTAGAGGAGACATCAAGTGAGTTAGGAAGGCATAGAACGTCTGGACCAGTTAAGTCACCAGGAGTTTGGCAAGATTGGATTGGATGGTCTTTATTTTAATGCAATGAGCCTGACGAACAAGGCAGATGAATTGAGGGCACAAATTAAAACATGGGGTATGATTTCATTGCTGTCACTGAGACATGGTTGAGAGAGGGGCAGGATTGGCAGCTCCAGCATTCAGGATCTTGAAGTGAGATAGGCAAGGAGGCAAAAGAGGAGGAGGTTTTGCTCAGGGAATGAATTATGGCAATAAGGAGGGACGACATCTTAGAAGGACCTTCAACTGAAGCCATATGGGGAGAACTTCAAAACCAAAAATGAGCAATCACATTGGGCTCTATCGGCTCACAAGCAGTCCGAGAGAAATAGAAGAACAGGGGCGGGATTCCCCCAGCCCAGGGCCGGGCCGGAGAATCCCTATGACTGGGCCACGCCGCCCCGACACGCAATTCTCTGCAGAGCAGAGAAACGGCGCCATTGGCGCCGGCACGTTTGGCGCCGGCCACTGTACGTGGCCGGCCCGCCGATTCTCCGGCCCGAAAGGGCCGAGCGGCCGCTCTAAAACAGCTGAGTCCCGCTAGCACCGTCCACACCTGGTAGCAGCCGGCGGGAACTCTGCGCGCAGGGTCGGGGGACAGCCTGTTGGGGGGGGGGGGGGGTCCTCCGATGGGGTCTGGCCAGCGATCGGGGCCCACCAATCTGCGGGCATGCATCTCGCTCCCCGGGCCCATTTTCCTGCGCGCTGGCCCTTGAACCCCCCACGCCATGTTACGTCGGGGCCGTAGTGTTGAGGGAGGCCACCGCGCATGTGCGAGTTGGCGCCGGCGCCACTGCACATGCGCGGGTTCAGAGGCGCCCAGTTGGCACTGGGATGGGAGGGTGGAGTGGCGTGAACCACTCCAGCGCCATGCTGGCCCCCTGTAGAGGCCAGAATCGGTACTCCCAGCGGCCAGTTCACGCCGTCATGAAACGCGATGGCGTTTCCGACGGCCTGAACACTCTGCCGCCGAATGGGAGAATCCTGCCCAGGATATATAGACAAATTTCATAGAAGTGTAAAAGTAATAGGGTCGTGATAGTGAGGGTTTCAACTTCCCCCAATATTAACTAGGTTGGCCATGGAATGAAAGGTTTAGAGGGAGCAGAATTCTTAAAATGCATCCAGGAGAACTTTTTAAGCCAGTGCGTACAAGGTCCTACAAAAGAGGAGTGGTCCTGGACTTAATTGTCGGTCTCAAAGTGATTAAATATTAGTGGGGAGCATTTTGCAGTGATCGCAACTCCATTAGATTGAAGATTATCATGGAAAATGACAACGATGGGCTTGAGATCAAAGTTCTTAACTAGCAGAAGGCTGATTTTAATAAGATCAGATATGATTTGGCCAGAGTGGACTGGGAGTGGACACTTTTAGGTAAATCTGTGACAGAACAGTGGGATGCATTCTTGAAGGAAATAGGGAGAGTGCAGAGTCAACACGTTCCTATCAAGAAAAAGGGTGGGACCAACAAGTCCAGTGTACCCTGGATATTAAGGGAAATACAGCATTGGATAAGAAGAAAATGGAGGCTGATGGCAGATATCGTGGGCTCAATACAGCAGAAGCCCCCGGGTTGTAAAGAATGTGCAGGAGGGAACTTAAAAGGGAAATTAGGAGAGTAAAAAGGTGATGTGACCATCAATTCACGAGACACGTGGTTGGAAGTGAACAGTGGTTTTAATAGTCTTACAACTGAGCCTGCCTGCGACGAGATGAACTGGCAGCAGGCTCACAACTGCAGATCTTTATACTTCCAGTTAGTGGGAGGAGCAATGGGTGGAGCCAAGGGTGGAGCCCAGCACAAACTCCTCATCTCCCCCTATGGGCAGAGCCGCGCAACTGCTCGTACACCGAGCTTACAGAGACACAACACATACAATATAACACAGTGTGAATTACTAGGATTGTGATTCACCACAAAAGGGGAATTGAAAGGATACTGGCAGGTAGAATAATGGAAGATCCTAAATTGTTTTACAAACACATTAAGAGGAAAAGGATAACCAGGGAAAGAGTAGGGCCCATTCAGGACCACAGTGGTAATGTGTATGTGGAGTTGGAGAATGTAGATAGGGCTCTAAATGAATACTTTGTGTCAGTGTTCATGCATGAGAGGGGCAGTGTGGGTATAGAAATCAGGGAGAAGGCCTGTAATAAAATTAAAGAGCTTAACATAAACAAAGAGGAGATTCTGTGTGGTCTGGCAGGCTTGAAAGTAGACAAATCTCCAGGTAAATGTATCCCAGGCTGCTGAGTGAGGCAGGGGAGAATATAGCAAAGGCGCTGGCAATAATTTTCAATTGCTCTCTGGCCACAGGAGAGGTGCTGGCAGACTGGAGGATAGCCAATGTGGGACCATTAATCTAGAAGGGAGGATGGGATGAATTGGCAAACTACAGGCCAGTCAGGCGAACCTCAGTGGTGGGGAAACTATTGGAAGCAATTCTCAGAGACAGAATTAATCTGCATTTGGAGAGACAGTGATTAATCAAGAACAGTCAGCATGGTTTTGTTAAAGGGAGGTCACGTCTGACCAACTTGATTGCGTTTTTCTAAGAGGTGGCCAGGTGTGTAGATTAGGGAAATGCATTTGACGTAGGCTGCTTGGACTTTGCAAGGATTTTGATAAGGTTCCACAGGAAGACTGATAGTGAAGGCCATGGGATCCAAGGGAATTTGGAAAATTGGATTAAAATTGGCTGAGTGGCAGGAAGCACAGGGTGATGGCCAAGGGGTGTTTCTCTGACTGGAAACCTGTGTCCAGTGGGGGTCCCACAGGGATCAGTGTTGTTTGTGGAATGATTTAGATATGAATGTAATAATTATTAACACTGCAAATGAAGTTCCTGTGAAAATCCACTACGGCGCCTGGTCGGGTACACTGATGGAGAATTCAGAATGTCCAATTCACCTGGTAAGTGCATCTTTCGAGACTTGTGGGAGGAAACCGGAGCATCCAGAGGAATCCCACACAGACACGGGGAGAAGGTGCAGACTCCGCACAGACAGTGGCCCAGCGGGGAATCGAACCTGGGACCCTAGCACTGTGAAGCAACAGTGCTAATCATTGTGCCACCCATAGGAGGGTGAATCAGTAAGTTCGTGAATGACAAGAAAATCTACAGGGTGGTAAATAATGAGGAGGATAGCCTTCAATTATAGGAGGATATAGATGGGCTGGTTAGATGGGCTGATCAGTGGCAAATGGAATTTAATCCGGATGAGTGGGAGGTGATGCACTTGGGCAGGACAAACAAGTCAAACAAGGGCAGCACGGTAGCATAGTGGTTAGCACAATTGCTTCACAGCCCCAGGGTCCCAGGTTCGATTCCCGGCTTGAGTCACTGTCTGTGCGGAGCCTGCACATCCTCCTCGTGCCTGCGTGGGTTTCCTCCGGGTGCTCCGGTTTCCTCCCACAGTCCAAAGATGTACAGGTTAGGTGGATTGGCCATGATAAATTTCCCTTAGTGTCCAAAATTGCCCTTAATGTTGGGTGGGGGTTATGGGGATCGGGTGGGGTGTGGGCTTGGGTAGGGTGCTCTTTCCAAGAGCCGGTGCAGACTCGATGGGCCGAATGGCCTCCTCTGCACTGTAACTTCTATGAAGACAAGGGAATACATAATAAATGGCAGGACCCTGGGAAGCATCGAAGATCAGAGGGACATTGGTGTGCATGTATACAGATCCTTAAGGTAGCAGAGCAGGTTGATAGAGTGATTAAGAAGGCATGCCTTTATTACCTGTGGCATAGAGTTTAAGAGCAGGGTGGTTATGCTTGAACTGTATAAAATGTTGATTGGGCCACCGCTAGAGTATTGTGTGCAGTTCTGGAATCCACATTACAGGAGGGATGTGCTCGCACTGGAAAGGGCGCAGAGGAGATTTACCAGAAATGTTGCCTAGGCTGGAGAGTGTTAGTTATGAAGAGAGATTGGATAGACTGGAGTTGTTTCCCTTGGAGCAGAGGAGACTGAGAGGGACATGATTGAGATGTATATAATTATGAGGAGCATAGATAGACAGGAAGAAATGTTTCCCCTTGGTGGACGGGGCAATGACCAGGGAGCATAGATTTAAGGTAAGGGGCAGGAGGTTTAGAGGGGATGTGAGGGGAAACCTTTTTACCCAGAGGGTGGTGGGAGTCTGGAACTCACTGCCCGAAAGGGTGGTGGAGGCAGAGACCCTCATAACATTTAGATGTGTACTTTGTAATAATATGTATAGTACAAGTGTAGTAAAGGGTTAACAACAGAAACTGTGTGTAACTCAACACTAGATGGTGTTACTAAGTTATTGTATATTAGGCAGCATCTCTAGGAATTCTGGAAGAAGATGATGAGAAACTGATGGAGATTTGATTGTAGAAATAGCACGAGATTGAGTTATAGTGTAGTTTAATAGTTAGAGAGAATATTAATTACTGTACTACAGATTCAGTATTATTAGATCATCTGTTACTTAGTAAAGTGTATGGACCTAATCAAGTTTAGTAGTGTAAAATACATTTGTTTTAATTTAAACTTCTGATTTTATATTCTTTGTCAACACTACATATCTGGCTATCTTGGAGAACAAGACAAGGAATATAACATGGTACCAGGTTATTGCAGAAGTAATTCAGATTGAATAGTTAGCCTCTGAGAAAAAGAAAACCAACACGCGACTCAGACTTCGAAGACAAGATTGCTTCCAGACCTGCTCCTTCAATACACAACAGATCCCGAACTAATGGAGAAAATGCAAACTCTACGACCTCACGATTTCTGGTAAACATTATGTAAACTGGAAAGTATTTCAGCAGCAATTTGAACTATACCTCTCATCCTCCAACCTAGAAACTGCCAGTGATGAGAAAAAAACTACTTTATTATTACTAATGGCTGGACAACAGGCTTTAGAAGTATATAACTCATTCCATTTTGAGAGTGAAGTTGACAAAAATAACTTTGAACTGGTAGTTTAAAAATTTGACCATTGTTGTGAAAGTCTGCAAAAGAAACAAAAAAAATGATGCCTGAAGATTCAATCAAAATGTGCAGTGCAAGTAATCAATCTAAAAATAGAAGTGCCGAAATGTTAAATCGTCAAAGTAAAACAACGTTTTCCCTCATGAAAGCAATGGCGCAGTTGAAAATTAAGCGTGCTCAAAAGACCCATGTGCGCAATAGCATCCCAATAAAACGCGCAATGTGGATCCTGAATTTTGTACGGATGTGCGGGACCAGTTCGTACATGCGCACTTACAAAAAAGATACGAACCGGAAAAATACGGTTCTGTGTGTACGCGAGACGTTGTGAATGCGCACTTGTAAACATAGCGCATTCAGAATGATGATTGATTTGCGCATGTGCAATGCATGTTTGAGCATGATATCACGGATGTGATGACATCAGAAAATTTTAGACATGCCCACTTCAAGCGAAACTGCCCGAAAATCGATCAAAAACTATTTTAAAGGCACAAAACACAGGTTTTTTACCTCGCAAGGCAGAACATTGCCTGAAATTAAACAGATAAAGAAAACGTTTGCAGCACCATGGAACAAAATGTTTGCAGCATGCATCAAGAGAAAATATAAACAGATCTAAATCTAAAGAAGATCAATCCTACATTGAAGAATATTACTCAGATATGGCAGAGATAGTCGGTTTGATGATTATTGTGTTAGCAACATGATTGAAAATCTAATTATCACTCAACTAATGGTAGATGAATCCAATACATTGATGGAATTGCATGCCATAGCTACGTTCAATAGCACTCAAAAGACTCCAGAATGGAAGCATTGAAAGACTCCAGAGAGAGATATCAATGCAAGAAGAAGACAACGTAAGTCTATCTAGTTTAGTTCCTGAGAGAGAAGAAGACTACGAAGGTCTCTCTTGTCTTTTGATCAACAAAAACAAGGCTATGAAGTTCTGACTAGCTTATTTGATCAACAGACAGAAGACCATGATGGTCTACCCGATGTATTTGCGAATACTGACAAAGTGATCACAAGTTGCATACAAGATGTGCAGGCCAAAAGCGAGACTGACAGATCTCAGTTGGACTATACAAAAGAACATGACAATCAGGGTACAGCAATGAATGACTCAATTGAAAACACATCAATTGTGAACAACCTACAAGAAAATGACATCTTGCAGAAGTTGACTCCAGAAGAGGAACACCAAGAGATCAATGATACATCAGATCATCCAGAAGGGACTGATACCACAAAGCTCAACGATACATCAAATCATTCACATGAACCTGAGATCATAAAGTTCAGCAAAACATCAAACAATGCAAAGGACACTGATACAGAAAAGTTTGAAAATGAATCAAACTATGCCAGGAGGAACAAGACATTATTCAGACAATAAATAAGTCATGCCAACAAATTTAATGAGTTTGTATTTGCTCAAAGACAAAAAAGCAAACCAGTTTTTAAGGAAAAGGACAGACAAAACCAATACCACAAGCAGAGAAAAAAGACCAGGTCAGAAACAAAAGTGGTTCAACCAGTCAACACCTGATCGATGTCAGCTGATGACTTGTTGGTACTACAACAACTTCCAAGACACCAGATGACTTCCAGAAAACGTTCAAGACATCTACTACTCCACTGACTGGACTGAGAAGATCATCCAGAATCAGAAAGAAACCCAACAGACTTAACTTGTGAAGAAACACAAATGAATTGTTTGAATATTTTTTTTCCTACTCACTTGCTAACTTAACGTACATATCAATGTATTCTTCACTCATGTTATACATTTTTTTTTATTCATGTAGAAAATAAATGTCTAAAAAAAGGAGATGTAATGATATGTATAATAGAAGTGTAGTGAAGGGCTACCAACAGAAACTATGTGTAACTCAACACTAGATGGCGTTACTAAGATATAGTATATAAGGCAGCATCTCTAGGAATTCTGGGAGACGGTGATGAGAAGCTGATGAGACAGGGAGAGAAACACTACATATCTGGCTATCTTGGAGAACAAGGCAAGGAATGTAACACACTTGTGATCCCAGGACATACGAGGATATGGACTAAGTGCTGGGAAATGGGATTAGAATGGTTAGCTGGTTGTTTTTGACCTGTGCAGACAGAATGTGTTGAATGGCCTTTTCTGTAAAATAATTGACAAACGAAAGACAGAGAACCGCTCCTCACACACTTGGGCAAGGTCTCATTTACATCTTCCATTTTTGTGTCATTTTTTAACACAGCTAGCCATCTCATGCAGCTACATGAACAGAAATTTCACAGTATTCCCCATCAGGAGATATTAGGATGGTTAACCAAGAAAGGTTTAGAGATGCGATGAGAGGTTCAGGGGGGGAGAATTTCAGTATTCCGATGCAGACAGCTGGGGGAACGACATCCAAGAGTGGAGTGATTAAATTCAGGATTGTTCATATGCTTGAATTTGGCAAAGTGCAGAGATAGGGAGGGTTGTGGGGGATGGAGAACGTTACAGAGATAGGGAGGATTTCAGGGAATGGAGGAGGTTACAGAGATAGGGAGGGTTGTAGGGAAGGAGGAGGTTACAGAGATAGGAAGGGTTGCAAGGAATGGAGGTGGTTACAGAGAAAGGGAGGGTTGTAGGGAATGGAGGAGGTTATAGAGATAGGGAGGGTTGTAGGCTGGAGGAGGTTACAGAGATAGGGAGGATTTCAGAGGCTGGAGGAAGTTACAGAGATAGGGAGGAGTGGAGGGGCCGGAGGAGTTTACAGAGTTAGAGAGGGTTACAGGGTCTGGAGGAGGTTATAGAGATGAGGAGGGTTGTAAAGGCTGGAGGAATTTACAGAGATAGGGAGGGTTGGAGGGGCCGGAGGAGTTTACCGAGATAGGGAGTTTCCTTCTTTAAAGTCCCTTCTTTATTTTACCCTGGCTGCCTTCGAGAGGTCTTTACCAAAGCTGTTGACACAATTTCGCAATGGCCCTGCCGAAGATCATTAACTTTCTGATTCATTTCACCTTCTGCTTCCAGCTCCATGTGTCCATGACCTTAGTTTGATTCAGTCCGCACTCACGCAGCACGGCCTGGATGATATCCAGGCTTGGACTGACAAGCCATAGGTAACAGTCGCACCACAGAAGTGCCAAGTAATGACCATGTCCATCAAGAGAGAATCTAGCCATTGCATTTTGAAAATTCAACAGTACCATCATCACTGAATCTTCCACTATCAACATCTTGGTATTAGCATTGATAACTGAACTAGACTAGCCATATAAATACTGTGGCTACCAGGACAGGTCAGATGCCAGGAATCCTGTGGTGAGTAACTCACCTCCTGACTCTCCAAAGACTGTCCACCACCTACAAGGCACAATTCAGGAGTGTGATGGAATACTCCCCACTTGCCTGGCTGAATGCAGCTCCAACAACACTCAAGAATCTCAACACCATCCAGAACAAAACAGTCGCACTTGATTGCTCCTCCTTCCACTAACATTCAAACCCTCCATCACCAACACACAGTAGAAGCCGTGTGTACCATCTGCAAGGTGCAGTGCAATAACTCACCAAGGCTCTTTCGGCAACACTTTACAAACACACGACCACTACCATCTAGGGGGACAAGAGCAGCAGATACCTGGGAGCATCACCACCTGGAGATTCCCCTCCAAGTCACTCACCATCCTGACTTGGAAATATATTGGCCGTTCCTTCACTGTCCCTGGGGTGAAATCCTGGGACTCCCTCCCTAAGAGCACTGTGGGTGCACCTACACCACATGACTGCAGCTGTTCAAGAAGGCAGCTCACTGTCCATCCTGAATTGCCACTTGAGAAGGTGGTAATTAAAAATGCTGGGTCCAGCCAGCGATGTCCACATCTCGTGCAAGAATATTAAGGAAACTGGCTTGAGTTTCTATTCGTCATTTTGAGTGCATTGCATCAGATAATCGCCCAAAACAGCCAGAAGAAAGATAGAATAACAACAGCAAATCTTACCCACCGTCAACTCAGCTCCCAAAGTGTTTTTCGCATTCCCTGTCGCTACGTCAAATGGAACGGTGTAATGAGTCCTGCTCCTCTTGTGTCTGTCTGCGGTTCTTGAAGGATCCTCTTACTTTAAAGTTGGCCCTTATGAAACAATTGCAAGTTTATTTGTTTCGTTTAAGGAGTGACCGTTTGCAATCAGTTTGAACATATCATAATAATAATAATAATCTTTATTATTGTCACAAGTAGGCTTACATTAACACAGCAATGAAGTTACTGTGAAAAGCCTCTAGTCGCCACATTCCGTCACATGTTCGGATACACAGAGGGAGAACTCAGAATGTCTAATTCACCTAAAAGCACATCTTTCGGGACCAATGGGAGGAAACCGGACCACCTAGAGGAAACCCACTAGTGAAAGTGCGAACGTGCAGACACTGCATATGACCAAGAATTAAATATCAGAAAACAGGTGCAATTTGCAGTCAGATTAAAATCTGCACCCAAAGCAGAAATGCCAACTTCTCATTGGGTTGAAGGGGGCATCATAAGCCAAGGGCACCAGGTAAAATTCTGTTACCCATCTTGAATATAGTGGCACTGGCATCTTTAACGCCTGTTTGAGCTGATTGCCGATCCCTCTTTATAGTGTCTCAACTGAATGACAGTACATCCAACTGCATTGATCTCCCTCAATACTGTAACTCTGACGCTGCAGCACTCTCTCAGTACTGACCCTCTGACAGTGCAGCGCTCCCTCAGTACTGACCCTCTGACAGTGCAGCACTCCCTCAATACTAACCCTCTGACAGTGCAGCACTCCCTCAGTACTGACCCTCTGACAGTGCAGTATTCCCTCAGTACTGACCCTCTGACAGTGCAGCACTCCCTCAGTACTGACCCTCTGACAGTGCAGCACTCCCTCAGTACTGACCCTCTGACAGTGCAGTATTCCCTCAGTACTGACCCTCTGACAGCCCAACACTCCCTCAGCACTGACCCTCTGACAGTGCAGCACTCCCTCAGTACTGACCCTCTGACAGTGCAGTATTTCCTCAGTACTGACCCTCTGACAGTGCAGCGCTCCCTCAGTACTGACCCTCTGACAGTGCTGCACTCCCTCAGCACTGACCCTCTGGCAGTGCAGCACTCCCTCAGTACTGACCCTCTGACAGTACAGCACTCCCTCAGTACTGACCTTCTGACACTGCAGCACTCCCTCAGTACTGACCCTCTGACAGTGCAGCACTCCCTCGTCACTGACCCTCTGACAGTACAGCTCTCCCTCAGTACTGACCCTCTGACAGTGCAGCACTCCCTCAGTACTGACCCTCCTGATAGTGCCATGTTCCGTCAGTATAGAGTCTGTCTCATCTCTCTCTCCTATGTCACTGTCTCTCTCCACATCCCTGTGCCTTATCCTCCTGCCTTCTCTAATTCACCATCCCTCTCTTGCTTCTCCCTCTCCTATCTGCCCTGTCCTTCAATCACTCTCTCTTTACTCACTGTTGTTCTCTGATGCACTCCTTCTCTCCCTCCTTCATGTGCAGTTCCTTCTCTGCCTTACTCCTTTTCTCCTCTCTGTACCCTTCTGTCCACTCGCTGTAACTCTCTGGCCCATATTTCCCTGATACTTTGCTGGCTCTTGCTGGCCAAACAGCAACCTTCTATGTGACGTCTGCCCTGGCACAGGCAGTCGACTGGACAAGCAGAATAATAATGACCCTTAACGTCCTGCCAAGATCAGGGCAGATTGCAGTCGCTTTTATTCAAGCGTAAAGCGCAAAACCAACCGCCTCCACCCTGCCTCATCAAGAGTTTCAGGAAATTGCTGCATTTACGCCCTTTGACCTCATTGCAGCAAGTTAAGGCTGATATTTAGCAGCGTAAGGGCCATCCATAAAGAATTATGTAATTCCATTCAACATTTCAGATCTCGAAAGGGATGAATTAAGTTGAGTCTCACTCATGGGGTAAATTGTTCGTGGGGGGGTTTCTTTTGGAGGAGAGATTGAGTATGTATGGGACACTGATCCCCGCACCCACTGCATCCCCCGCGCCACACCTGCATAACAATCTTTTGATCAGCCCTTCCCCCCCTCCACGTCCCCGACTCACAATCTTCATGGCTGCTCTCACAGCAATCAAAAGCTGAGAGCAGCTTTCATTGCTCTAAGGTGAGACACCTTATCCCGAAAGAAAGTACCATCTTAGAGCAGGGTTTTTCAAAATGCAGATAGGATCCTGTGGGTGGGCCACAGGTGACTGTTGGGAGGGCTATGCAGCATTTAGTCATGTCACTACCACAGTGGTCCTGAACGCGAGAGAATCACTCAACAGTTGGTACTGGAATGTTTATTGAGAATGATGGCCACTGTTGCCTTTTAAATGAGAAGAAAATGAGACGGTGTGCTTTCTTCAGGCCAGAAGTGGCAGCAGTGAGCTTCTCACACGTACACTTGGTGTCAAGTGTCATGTACCTATGTGCTTTTGGCGCCAAATCACCGAGCAGAGCTGTTTCCATTTTCTAGCTGCTGGCAAACAAGGCAAGAGGATGGTGAAGATGAATCCTTTTCTTACAAGTAAGAGAAGGCCAGAGACACAAATAGGCAGTGTGTCTCCTGACCAACATCTCACAATGGAATCTGCTGGAGAGAGCTGTTCAGGAGAGCTCAGGGCAGGACAGGACAGTGCTGGTTTTACCTCTGTATGGAGTTATAGGGCCTCTGGTTAACAGCCTACAAAGGAAGAAACTTAACTCAGGAGCAAAGCAATATGAAGATGATTTCTTGAGGAATGGCTTTGTCAACGGTGCCAATGCAAATGAGGATGCAAAGCCCATGCGTGTTAAATGCAAGGAAGTACTGGAAAATTAGAGAAGTTTCTGATTTTGAAAGAGAAGTGGTGGTTGAAAAATTATTTTTGAGGTTGAGACCCCAGAGTCAGTTATTAACTTACAGCTGACTCCAAATTAAAATACCATGCTAATGTACCTGACCTCTGATACCACATTAAAAAGACACCAAAAGGCCATGAGGATGTCTGCATTCTGGACTAGTATCTCCCAGGATAATCCAATGCTGAGTAAAACAAGCATTTTGTTGCTATTGGGCAGCATGGTGGCACAGTGGGTTAGCACTGCTGCCTCACAGCACCAGGGACCTGGGTTCAATTCTGACCTTGGGTGACTGTCTGTGTGCAGCTTGCATTTCTCCTTGTGTCTGTGTGGTTTCCTCCGGGTGCTACGGTTTCCTCCCACAAAGATGTGCAGGTCAGGTGGATTGGCCATGCTAAATTTCCCTTTGTGTCCAAAAGGTTAATTGGGGTTATGGAATGGGGCGTGGGCCTAGGTAGGGTGCTCTTTCAGAGGGTGGGTGCAGACCCGATGTGCCAAATGGTCTCCTCCTGCACTGTAAGGATTCTGTGATTCACCGTGAGGTTGGATTTTCCAGTCTCATGAAGATGAAGATGACACAAAGGAATTGGCTTTTGGCACGAGGTATCTACATTTCCCTCTCCTCTGTGAACCTGATTCGAGAAAGATCGTGAGGACCAAACATTAAAGGTAAGCGAACATAGCATAAGTTACGATGGTCGACTGGCCTGTGCCCTAAAGGCCAGCTGGTTGGCAAAAGTGGGTCCTGCCTTAGACTAACAGAGCCCAATCGGAGGGCCGGCTGCCCGGTAGCCCCAGCAGCACCATTCGGAGGCAGTGGCAATTGTTGGGACTGTCCGGAAGGCAAGGGGAGCCCAGGCTCAGAGATAAGCCTGGCAGTGCCAAACTGGCAGGCCCCTGGCAAGGAGGGGATGAGGGGTTTCAGGGGTGGGAAGGAGGTGCTGGGTTTGAGAAGCTGGTGGAGAGAAGATAAAGAGGTGAGACAGATCTCATGTGCAGAATATGCCTTGAATGAGCCCAGGGGTCCCCGTGGAAGAGGTGCTCCCTTTGTTTGATACAAGCCTGTGCTGCAAAAGCTGCATGGCTTTCCAGAAGGCAGGTGTCTCGCAATGCCCCCCCCCCCCTTTCCTACAGGTTAAAATAGCAATGGGGGTGAGAAAAAGCCCTAAAGTGGCCATTAGTGGGTCATTTGAAGGTCTAAATAGGCCTAAGACCTATTTTGTTTAAGACCTAAAATTGCAAACAGTCTGGGTGTGGGGGTGGTGGTGGTGAGTGGGTTAGGCGGCAAGAAGGCCAACCGCTGTTTTTAGCAAGCCTCACCACACCCTCCTCACTCAACCTCCCCAGCCCTGTCTTCAAACCTTTCCCTTCCTACATTGCTAAATGCCGGCCCTAACTTTCTGCAGTAAGCTCAAAGGGCAACTGGTGCGGAAATTGTTTGAAACTCTCGGTAAAGCAAGACGCAAGCTAATGGTCTGAGCAGTGCAAATCATCCACTGGACAAGGGGCATCCGGTACCTCCGCAAAACGACTGTGACCTGAGATTTAAAGATATGGAAGACAGAGGAATGAACAAAAGTAAAATACCGCAGATGCTGTCAATCTGACAGGAAAACAGAGGATGCTGGGAAAACCTCAGTAGGTCTGGCAGCATCTGCAGGGAGAGCGAGGACAGAGTCAACATATCGAGGCTGCCTGCCTCTCCTATCTGCCAACGCGGCCCCCTCTCCCTCGAAGGCCTTGCTGAGCTGTTCCAGCATTTCCAGTTCTTGTCAGATGCAGGAGGAACGATAAATAGAGGAAGACTGAATGCAAACAACACATGTCGGAGCAGGAGAAGGTCACTCTGCTCTTCAAACCTGCACCTGCCATTCAAAAAGATCCCGACCCATCGGATTATAACCTCAACCCAACATTCGTGCCTCCTCCCCCCCCCCCCCCCCCCCCCCCCCACCCGATAACCTTTCACACCCCATCTGCGGAATTTGCTACCACAGAAAGTAGTTGAGCTCAAAACATTGTGTAATTTCAAGAAGGAATTAGATATAGCTATTGGGGCTAAAGGGATCAAGGGATATGGGGAGAAAGTGGGATCAGGGTGTTGAACTTGATAAGAAAGCATGATCACTATGAATAGCGGAGCAGGCTCGAAGGGTGAATGGTTTCCTCCTGCATCTATATTCTACGTATGTTTCAATGTATATTTAAATGAACAACCCCTTATTTTTTTTAAAGTGACCCCCAGTTCTCGATTCTCCCACAAGTGGAAACATCCTCTCCACATCTGACCCAGCCAATACCCCTCAGGGTCTTAAAGGATTCGACCAAGTCACCTCTTACTCTTCTGAACTCCGGTGGATTCAATCGGAGCCTGACCAACCTTTCCTCATGAGACAAACCACCCATTCCTGGGCATTAGTCTGGTAAACCTTCTCTGAACTGCTTCCATTGTAATGACATCCTTCCTGATATAAAGAGACTAATAGAACCTCCCTACCTTTGTATTCAATTTCCCTCATAATAAATGATAACATTCTATTAGATTTCCCAGAAAGGCCGAAAAATATGTAAAATTGAACATTTCTGAAATCTCAAAGGACAATTTTCAACTTGCAGGAATGAAACAGGGCAGTTGAAGTTGTTCCCGATTAGGGTTGGAAAGCTGGATTGACAATGCAGGAAATATTAGCTCATCATTGAAAAAAGACACACGTCGTAGCTTTTCATCTACCACTCTTCAGGGAACTGAGCGGGATCACCAATACAAGGGGAAAACAACAATTCATACTGCAAGGGAAGAGAACACTAATTGGTTGGCAAGTGCACTCTATTAATAGAGGCATTGGTCATCATGGACAATGCACCAGCTGATGGTGCCTTATGGATCACTGCCAAATATTGCTTTGAAATTTCAACCAGGCAACTTGGCTCCTGATTGGTCAAGGTATTGCTCTGAGGAATGAACCAGTGAACGGCTGCCATTTACTGAGTTTAGCTGAAACAGGCACAATGTGTGTACATGATTTCCGCCTGTAAACAACAGGGCCCTGTCCATTAATGTCTGCAGCTCCCAGCACAGGCAAATGCGCTGCACTGCAAGTCCAACTAACAATCATAACTTGATCTTCAGCATAATTCTGAACTCACTGAGGATTACTTACTAACTGTTGTTCCATCGCAGAGTCACATCGAACATAGAAACACAGCATCGCATAGAATTTACAATGCAGAAGGAGGCCATTTGGCCCATCAAGTCTGCACCGACCCTTGGAAAGAGTACCCTACCTAAACCCAGACCGCCACCCCATCCCCGTGACCCAGTAACCCCCACCTATTCTTTTTAGACACTAAGGGCAATTTAGCGTGGCCAATCCACCTAACCTGCACAGCGTTGGATTGTGGGAGCAAAGCCACGCAGACAGGGGGGAAAGTGCAGACTCAGCACAAACAGTGACCCAAGCCGGGAATCGAACTCAGGTCCCTGGCGCTATGAAGCAACAGTGCTAACCACTGTGCTGCTAACGGACATTGTGCTGTTTTCAGTAATGCTCAAATTCCAAGTTGTTTGCTCAGCCATTTCAGACGGGCAGTTTAAGAGTCAACCACATTGCTGTGAATCCGGAGTCACATGTTGGCCAGACTGGTTAAGAACGGCAGATTTCCTTCCCAAAAGTGAACCAGATGGGATTTGAGCGATCATTGTATGATAGCTGCCATGGCCACCATTACTGAGACCAGCTTTTGAGTTCGAGATTTTCCACACACCCTCACCTTTGTAAATTAAATGTAAAATTCCGCCACTGGCCATGTTTCCATTACCTGGGCCCCTGGATTACAAGTCTGGAGATAGAGGCTGGAATTCTCTGGTTGTTGGAATTCTATGTCCCCACTGGAACCATGTCCCTGCCCGTGGGTTCCCCATCATTGTGGGCTGGCTTCAATGGGAAATCCCATTGACAAACGTGGGGAGAGACAAACCCATTGCCACTGAACGGCGCATTGCCAAGAAACACGTGGCTGGGGGCGCGGCGAATCCAGCCCTATTACCACAATCCCACCACCTGGCCCCACGATAAATAACCCAATATAAAATGACAAGAACAGCGTGGCCCCGAATGTCTGTACCCAAATTTTTTAAGGTGGCAGAATAGATAATGAAAGTGAGGCCCTGGGCACCTGAAACAGAGATAGGGGGCCGGATGTAACACTTCCCAAGAAAGACTGTTTGAATTGGTTGGGTGTGGGGTGGGGTCCGGTTAAAGCTAACAGGCGACCGTCAAAACAGATTCTTGATGGGAACTTCCAAACGAGGGAAACTGGATAAATCTTTGAGAAGGGGGAGGGCTGTAGGTGAAGAGCAGAGGCAGTGGTTGACCAAAGAGCCAGCACAGACACCCGGCGGGCTGAATGGTCTCATTCTCTGCATTCTGGTTCCGTGATTCCCTACAAATCAAAGTTCCCTGGATAGGATCAGACTTTAACGGGAGTGATTTGTGGTGGGGGTGGAGAAGAACAGTGGTTAGCACTCACAGCGCCAGGGAGCCGGGTTTGATTCCCGCCTTCGGTGACTGTCTCTGTGGAACCTGCACGTTCTCCCCGTGTCTGCGTGGGTTTCCTCCGGGTGCTCCAGTTTCCTCCCACAGTCCAAAGATGTGCCAGGTAGGTGGGGTTATGGGGGATAGGATGGGGGAAGTGAGCTTGGGCGGGGCACTCTTCCAGAGGTTCGGTGCAGTATCGAAGGGCCAAATGGCCTCCTTCTGCACCATAGGGATGCTATGGAACGATTTAGTAGGTATGTAAATAAAGCTCCCTTGTGTTTGCACATTTGATTCTGTTCAATAACCAAATAAACCGAATTGACAAACTGCAGGATACTTTTCACGCATAGGTGTGTTCCTGTTCCTCTCTGTCCCCCCCCCCCCCCCTCCCAAACCCACCCCCGGCACCCCACCAAATTAATCTTGGTGTTAATGTGGAGACTGGTGGGAACTCAGGGAGAACTGGGGAACACACTGCAGCAAGTGTTGAAATACATTTTCATCTGTATCTTTCCTCGGCTGCTTACAATCAGAGTAAAGGATTTTTTTTGTTTCATCTGTGGGGATGCCTCTGGTGTTATCCGATACACCAAAGACAAGGAGAGAGAGAGAGAGACAGAGAGAGAGAGTTACTTTAATCATCTTGTACATAACTCGCACTGCCTCACTGCCCCAGGCCTCAGAGTAATATCACTAGTGTGTTAACTCCCTAAAGTATTTATAGATCATAACAAGTAGCGACAATCTTTATAGCAGTGACCTCCAGCATTCCTGAATAATGTTCTGGCAGGAGAGGCCTAGTTATCGCACTATAAACCTACGATTTTATTGTGATATTAATTGCCGCCTGTGAAGTCAGATGGTGTCCGAAATTGAATATTGATTTGTGACTGAGCGAAGGGTTAACCAGAATTAGCCTTCCCCCCTCTCGGCCTCTATGCAAATCAAATGGCGCCCTCTCACCAATTTTTAGGCATTAAACAAATATCAGCTCAAGCCAGTGCATCCCCCCATACTCCCCCCCCCAACTCCAACTCCTCCCCTAACAACCCCCTCTATGACTTGTCCAATGGACTACTGTCTGCTCGCCCTCTGTCTGTGTACTCGCCCCAATCCATCTCGAATTCCATTGCCTCTCGTATCCTAGACACACCAGGTCCCTTGTAGCCCCGAAAACACTCCCTATCTTTGTAAACCTCTCCAACTCCTACAACCCTCCCTATCTCTGTAAACTCCTCCAGCCCCTAAAACCCATGCATCTCTGTAAACTCCTCCAGCCCCGACAACCCTCTCATCTCTGTAACCTCCTTCAGCCCCTACAACCCTCCCACCGGTCACCTTCTCTAGGCCCCACAACCCTCCCTATCTCTGTAACCTCCTCCAGCCCCTATAACCCGCCTCATCTCTGTAACCTCCTCCAGCCCCTATAACCCTCCCTATCTCTGTAACCTCCTCCAGCCCCTATAACCCTCCCTATCTCTGTAACCTCCTCCAGCCCCTACAATCCTCCCTATCTCTGTAACCTCCTCCAGCCCCTATAACCCTCCCTATTTCTGTAAACTCCTCCAGCCCCTATAACCTTCCCCATTTCTGTAACCTCCTCCAGCGCCTACAACCCTTCCTATCTCTGTAAACTCCTTTATCCCTGCAACCCTCCCTATCTCGGTAACCACCTTCTGCCCCTACAGTCCTTCCTATCTCTGTAATTTCCTCCAGCCCCTCCACCCTATCATCTCTGTAACCTCCTCCAGGCCCTACAATCTCCCGCCTGGTGACATTTAACCAAATGTAAAGGCTGGAACAAGTTCCTGGATTCCCCAATACCCTCCCCCCCCCCCCCCCCCCCCCCCCCCCCCCCCCCCATTCCCCCACCACACCCTCAACACACATGGGCCACGGCTACTTTCTGTCAGCACAATCATCCTTGGCTGGTCACCAAACATTCTTCCCAGGTTCGGAACTAGCATTTCAGACAGAATAGAAAATCGGATCCTTTCTACAACACAGGAACAGGAGGAGGCCATTCAGCCTCTCGTGCATGTTGCACAGGAACAGGAGGAGGCCATTCAGCCCCTCTTGAGCCGGGTACACAGAATCAGAAGGAGGCCATTCAGCCCCGCGCATCTGTTAGACAGTGTCATGAGGAGGCCATTCAGCCCCTCTCAAGCCTGTTACACAGAATAAGGAGGAGGCCATTCAGCCCCTCTCGAGACTGCTACACAGGATCAGGAGGAGGCCATTCAGCCCCTCTTGAGCCTATTACACAGGAACAGGAGGTGGCCCATTCAGCCCCTCTCGAGCCTGTTACACAGGATCAGGAGGAGGCCATTCAGCCCCTCTCGAGCCTGTTACACAGGATCAGGAGGATACCCATTCAGCCCCTCTCGAGCCTGTTACACAGGAACAGGGGGAGGCCATTCAGCCCCTCTCGAGCCTGTTACACAGGATCAGAAGGATGCCATTGCCCCTCGATTTTCTTTCATTTGTTCATGGACCTCGGGCATCGCAGGCAGTGCTATATTTATTGCCGATACCCAAATGCCCTTGAGGGGACAGTCGAGAGTCAACCACATTGCTGAGGGTCTGGAATCACATGTAGACCAGACCGGGGAAGGATGGCAGATTTCCTTCCCTAAAGGATATTAGTGAACCAGATGTTTTTTTGTGACAATGGTTTCATGGTGATCATTAGACATTTCAAAAATTCCAAATTTTTTATTGTATTCAAATGTCACCGTCTGTGGGGGTGAGATTTGAACCTGGGCCAAAAGAGCATTCCTTTGGATCTCTGGTTTACTAGTCCAGCGACAATACCGGTACGCCACCACTTCCTTGTTACACAGGAACAAGAGGAGGCCATTCAGCCCCTTGGGCCTGCTACACAGGAACAGGAGGAGTCCATTCAGCCTGTTGGGCCTGCTACACAGGAACAGGAGGAGCCCATTCAGCCCATTGGGCCTGCTACACAGGAACAGGAGGAGGCCATTCAGCCCATTGGGACTGCTACACAGGAACAGGAGGAGGCCATTCAGCCCATTGGGCCTGCTACACAGGAACAGGAGGAGGCCATTCAGCTTGTTGGGCCTGCTACACAGGAACAGGAGGAGTCCATTCAGCTTGTTGGGCCTGCTACACAGGAACAGGAGGAGTCCATTCAGCCCCTTGGGCCTGCTACACAGGAACAGGAGGAGGCCATTCAGCTTGTTGGGCCTGCTACACAGGAACAGGAGGAGTCCATTCAGCTTGTTGGGCCTGCTACACAGGAACAGGAGGAGACCATTCAGCCCCTTGGGCCTGCTACACAGGAACAGGAGGAGTCCATTCAACCCCTTGGACCTGCTACACGGAACAGGAGGAGGCCATTCAGCCCCTTGGGCCTGCTACACAGGAACAGGAGGAGTACATTCAGCCCGTTGGGCCTGCTACACAGAAACAGGAGGAGTCCATTCAGCCCCTTGGGCCTGCTACACAGGAACAGGAGGAGGCCATTCAGCCCCTTTGGCCTGCTACACAGGAACAGGAGGAGTCCATTCAGCCCTTTGGGCCTGCTACACAGGAACAGGAGGAGGCCATTCAGCCCCTTGGGCCTGCTACACAGGAACAGGAGGAGTCCATTCAGCCCTTTGGGCCTGCTACACAGGAACAGGAGGAGGCCATTCAGCCCCTTGGGCCTGCTACACAGGAACAGGAGGAGTCCATTCAGCCCTTTGGGCCTGCTACACAGGAACAGGAGGAGTCCATTCAGCCCTTTGGGCCTGCTACACAGGAACAGGAGGAGTCCATTCAGCCCTTTGGGCCTGCTACACAGGAACAGGAGGAGGCCATTCAGCCCCTTGGGCCTGCTACACAGGAACAGGAGGAGTCCATTCAACCCCTTGGGCCTGCTACACAGGAACAGGAGGAGGCCATTCAGCCCCTTGGGCCTGCTACACAGGAACAGGAGGAGGCCATTCAGCCCCTTGGGCCTGCTACACAGGAACAGGAGGAGGCCATTCAGCCCCTTGGGCCGGTTACACAGGAACAGGAGGAGGCCATTCAGCCCCTTGGGCCTGCTACACAGGAACAGGAGGAGGCCATTCAGCCCGTTGGGCTTGCTACACAGAAACAGGAGGAGGCCATTCAGCCCATTGGACCTGCTACACAGGAACAGGAGGAGGCCATTCAGCCCGTTGGACCTGCTACACAGGAACAGGAGGAGGCCATTCAGCCCCTTGGGCCTGCTACACAGGAACAGGAGGAGGGAATTCAGCCCCTTGGGCCTGCTACACAGGAACAGGAGGAGGCCATTCAGCCCCTTGGGCCTGCTACACAGGAACAGGAGGAGGCCATTCAGCCCCTTGGGCCTGCTACACAGGAACAGGAGGAGGCCATTCAGCCCCTTGGGCCGGTTACACAGGAACAGGAGGAGGCCATTCAGCCCCTTGGGCCTGCTACACAGGAACAGGAGGAGGCCATTCAGCCCGTTGGGCTTGCTACACAGAAACAGGAGGAGGCCATTCAGCCCATTGGACCTGCTACACAGGAACAGGAGGAGGCCATTCAGCCCGTTGGACCTGCTACACAGGAACAGGAGGAGGCCATTCAGCCCCTTGGGCCTGCTACACAGGAACAGGAGGAGGGAATTCAGCCCCTTGGGCCTGCTACACAGGAACAGGAGGAGGCCATTCAGCCATTGGGCCTGATACACAGGAACAGGAGGAGTCCATTCAACCCCTTGGGCCTGCTACACAGGAATAGGAGTCCATTCAACCCCTTGGGCCTGCTACACAGGAACAGGAGTCGTCCATTCAACCCCTTGGGCCTGCTACACAGGAACAGGAGAAGGCCATTCAGCCCCTTGGGCCTGCTACACAGAAACAGGAGGAGTCCATTCGCCCCTCAGGCCTGTTCAATTATTAGATCATGACTGATTATCTCAACTCCATCGATCCTGCTTGGTTATTTAACCTGGAACACCCTTACAAGACACAAATCTAACAACCTCCATCTTGAAAGATCAATGAAGCCCCCAGACCCCAACAGCTTTCCTCTGGGAGGCCAGGGAGAGAGTTTGAGATTTTGATCTCCGGTTTATGAGGAGACGCTTCCTGACATCATCCCTGAACAACCTAGCTCTCAATTAAAGGATTGTCCCCCCTTGTTCTAGACTCCTGTCCTTCTCAACTTCCACCAGCCTAATACAGACATCTGGGCTGGGATTCTCCAAAATCCCAGCTAAGTGATAACCCCGGTGTAAACACCGGTGTTTTTCACGCCTGCAACAACCGGCCTCTTGGCCCAGCGATTCAGTGGCCTGTAGGGGGCCAGCATTGCGCCAGAGTGCTGCACGCAGTTCCGGAGCTGATCGACGGCCCTGCACTGTCGGCACGGGTCCGCCCATGCGCGTGGTGGCCGTTTCTGCGCTGGCGTCGCTCAACATGGCGGAGCCACAAAGTGGGCCCGTGCGGAAGGAGGTAAGCCCCCTCCAGATCACGCGTGCCTGCCGATCAGTAGCCCCCGTCGTGCAGGCCCCACCCCCCCCCCAGAGTCTGATCCCCCCACCCCCCACCAGGATGGCCACCACGGCCATCGTCACACCACGTCCGAGCTCCCGCCAGGTGGTATCAGGTTTGAACCACGACCGTGTGCGACTGCCGCCGATTCTCCGGTCACCGGAGAATTGCGTCCTTGCGTTGGAGTGACATGTTGGGAATTTCCGACGTGAGCGGTGATTCTCTGACCCGGCACAGGCTATGGGGAGAAAGTGCAAACTCCACAGTGTCACCAAAGGCCGGAATTGAACCCGGGTCCCTGGCACTGTGCCACTGCTCTGATTGTAACTTCAATCTCTTTAAAAAAAAAATTTAGAGTACCCAATATTTTTTTTCAAATTACGGGGCAATTTAGCGTGGCCAATACACCTAACTTGCACATCTCTGGGTTATGGCGATGAGACCTGTGCAAACACGTGGAGAATGTACAAACTCCACACAGGCAGTGACTCGGGGGCGGGATCGAACCCGGGTCCTCAGCGCCGTGAGGCAGCAGTGCTAACCACTGCGCCACCATGCTGCCCTTAACTTCAATCTCATGTTACTGCCGACCCCCAATAACCCTTTAACTCTTGTTTACTGAGCACCTATTCACCTCTGCCTCAAACACACTCTCAGGAAGAATTTTCCAAAGGCTCACAACTGCCTGAGAGAGAAAAATTCTCCTCATCCCAGTGTTAAATTGGCGACCCGTGTATTTTTAAACAGTGACCCCTAGTTTTAGATTCTCCCACAGGAGGATACTTCCTCTCCACATCCACTATGTCAATACCCCTCAGGATCTTATAAATGAAATGAAAATCGCTGATTGTCACGAGTAGTCTTCAATGAGGTTGCTGCGAAAAGCCCCTAGTCGCCACATTCCAGCGCCTGTTCGGGGAGGCTGTTACAGGAATCGAACCGTGCTGCTGGCCTGCCTTGGTCTGCTTTCAAAGCCAGCAATTTAGCCCAGTGAGCTAAACCAGCCCCACGTAAGGGGTTTATAGGTTTAAATCACATCACCTCTTAATGTTCTAAACTCCAGCGGCACAAGCCTGGCCTGTCCAACCTTTCCTCATAAGACGATCTGCCCATTCCAGCTATCTGTCTGTTGAACATTCTCTCAGCTGTTTGCAACACATTTACATCCTTCCTTAAATAAGGAGACCAATACTCTACACAATACTCCGAATGTGGTCTCACTACTGCCCTGTGCAACGGAAGCAGAATCTTCCTACTCTTGTATTCAATTCTCCTCACACAAAGCAATGACATTTTATTAGGTTTCCTAATTACTTGCTGACAACTGATAACCTGGTGCAGTGGTCTCGTGGTCATGTTCTTGGACTAATAATCCGGACATGCGAAACTCCAGTGGATAATTTGAGAACTGAAGTTCCCTTTTTTAAATGTCTGGGAATGAAATATGGTGGCGCCAGTAACAGTGAGGGGCTGGCCTGTCAGGTCTGGGACGATACATGACCCCGTCGCACACCACCACGGCCTCGCCGCTGTCATGCCAAGCATCCACTCAATTGTGCCAAAGCAGGCCAGGGAGATGGCCCACCTCTCTCCACCACCACTTGCTCAGAGGTCACAAGGAGAGGGCGCTAAAGAATCTCAACCTCGCCGCAAACGGTGCCCGTGTCCCAAGGGGAAATGATCGAATTGGCTGGAGGCTGACAGCCATTACGCGTTATGCCAGTGGTTCTCAAAGGCAAGCCACTCGTTGCGGGAGAGGAGCTGGGGGAATGGGGAGGGTGAGGGGTGTTGGAAGATGGGTGGTCCTTGAGTCCACCGAGTCTGGCTAATGTGGTGGTCAAAAATGCAAGCCAAGTATGGCCAGGTGTTGGGAGAGAACAGGTCCAGAACCCTCATTCCCTCCCTTCACCTTCTGCCGCACAATCAGTCTGACTCTCACACACAGGGAGGGGGCCTCCCCAATCTCAGGCCTCACAGGACAATCCTGCCATCTCAGGCCTCACATCTTTCCTCCTGGGCACAAGTCCTCTAGTGCTAAAGGCCAATCTACCATAGAATCCTACAGTGCTGCCATTCAGCCCATCAAGTCAGCACTGGCCCTCTGAAAGAGAACTCTACCTAGAACCAATCCCCCACCACACCTAACCTGCACATCTTTGGACACTAAGGGGTGATTTTATCATGGCCAATCCACCTCACCTGAACATCTTTGGACTGTCGGAGGAAACCGGAGCACATGGAGGAAACAAACCATTTTCCCTCCTGATTTCTTGCTGTACCTCATGCCAGCTTTAAGCCACCCCTGACACACCTAGGTCTCTCTGGACATCAAATCTTTCCAATCAATTTTCATGAAATCCTCTCTCATTCTTCTAAACTCCTGTGAACGCAGGCTTGTTGTCAACCCAATCTCTCCTCAAACGACAATCCTGCCAGAGAATGAGTCCAGTGAACCTCCGCTGCACTCCCTCTATGGCAAGTATATCCTTTCTTAGGTAAGGGTATCAAAACTGTGCACAATGTCCTTGGCAGCCTCTCACCAGGCTCCACACAGTTGAAGCAAGACATCTTTACTCCTGTGCACAAATCCCTTAGTGTTCAAGACCAACCTCCCATTTCCTTCAAGCCACCATAAGTGTGGGCAACAACAATGCAGCTTTGTAAGCACGCTTTGAGCTGCCGTTGATCTTGATTCATTAATATCGAGGTAGCATACGTCTCTGTTGCTCAGAAGCTTACGGTGGGGATGATTATGGATGGCACAGTGGTTAGCACTGCTGCCTCACATCACTTGGGGCCCAAGTTCAATTTCGACCTTGGATGACTGTGCGGAGTCTGCACATTCTCCCCGTGTCTGCGTGGATTTCCTCCGGGTGCTCCAGTTTCCTCCCATAGTCCCAAGATATGCAGGTGGATTGGCCATGCTAAAATTGCATCGCGTCCAAAGATGTGCAGGTTAGGTGGATTGGCCATGCTAAAATTGCCCCTTAGTGTCCAAAGCTGTGCGGGTTAGGTGGATTGGCCATGCTAAAATTGCCTCTTAGTGTCAAAAGATGTGCGGGTTAGGTGGATTGGCCATGCTAAAATTGCCTCTGTGTCCAAAGCTGTGTGGGTTAGGTGGATTGGCCATGCTAAAATTGCCTCTTAGTGTCCAAAGCTGTGTGGGTTAGGTGGATTGGCCATGCTAAAATTGCCTCTTAATGTCCAAACTGTGCGGGTTAGGTGGATTGGCCATGCTAAAATTGCCTCTTAATGTCCAAAGCTGTGTGGGTTAGGTGGATTGACCATACTAAAATTGCCCTTGATGTCCAAAGCTGTGCGGGTTAGGTGGATTGGCCATGCTAAAATTGCCCCATAGTGTCCAAAGCTGTGTGGGTTAGGTGGATTGACCATGCTAAAATTGCCTCTTAATGTCCAAAGATGTGCGGGTTAGGTGGATTGGCCATGCTAAAATTGCCTCTTAATGTCCAAAGCTGTGTGGGTTAGGTGGATTGGCCATGCTAAAATTGTCTCTTAGTGTCCAAAGCTGTGTGGGTTAGGTGGATTGACCATACTACAATTGCCATAGTGTCCAAAGCTGTGCGGGTTAGGTGGATTGACCATGCTAAAATTGTCTCTTAGTGTCAAAAGATGTGCAGGTTAGTTGGATTGGCCATGCTAAAATTGCCCCATAGTGTCCAAAGCTGTGTGGGTTAGGTGGATTGGCCATGTTAAAATTGCCTCTTAGTGTCCAAACTGTGCGGGTTAGGTGGATTGGCCATGCTAAAATTGCCCCATAGTGTCCAAAGCTGTGTGGGTTAGGTGGATTGGCCATGCTAAAATTGCCCCATAGTGTCCAAAGCTGTGTGGGTTAGGTGGATTGGCCATGCTAAAATTACCTCTTAGTGTCCAAACTGTGCGGGTTAGTTGGATTGGCCATGCTAAAATTGCCCCATAGTGTCCAAAGCTGTGTGGGTTAGGTAGATTGGCCATGCTAAAATTGCCTCTTAGTGTCCAAACTGTGCGGGTTATGTGGATTGGCCATGCTAAAATTGTCTCTTAGTGTCCAAAGCTGTGTGGGTTAGGTGGATTGGCCATGCTAAAATTGCCCCTTAGTGTCCAAAGCTGTGCGGGTTAGGTGGATTGGCCATACTAAAATTGCCCCATAGTGTCCAAAAGGTTAGGTGGGGATAGGAGGGGACATGAGCATGGCTAGGGTGGAGGCTCGAATAGCCAAATAGCCTCCTCCTGCACTGTAGGGATTCTATGACTGTATGATTTACAAACACAGTGGAGGATGTTACAAATAAACACAGTGAGTCTGGGGGAAGATGGGGGATGTAGCAGTTATGTGGCTCGATATTAATCCAGAGGCCCTGCTGATTCTCTGGGGTTACACGGGTTTGAGTCCCACCGCAGGCAGCTGGTGGGTTTAAATAAGCCAAATCTGAATGTGGAATTGACATGCTGGTCATGGTACAGGCGAGCCCCGTGAAACCGCCAGTGAGGGTTGTCAAAGCCCGTCTGCTTTACTGATGCCAGCTCGGGAAGGGTATCCAGCTGTCCTTGCTTCCCGCTCCCACCCACCCACCCCAATCTTGCTGATACATGGCTCCTGCTGCACAGCAATGGGATTGACCCCTAACTGCCCTCTAGAAGGGTTGAACAGGCTGCTGAACGAAAGAGCAATGCAATGCAGGCCTTGTCGGCAATGCCCATTTGCCCTTGAAATAATAAAAGAAAAAAGATAATCATTTTCTAATAGTATGAAAATATCTATACTTCAATTTCTGGCGCGAATTCATCATTTATCTATGATATTTCATTTAAAAAATGCACGTAAAGTCATTTTTATTTAATAGCAAAAACAAAAGAGAGACCTATTTATCACTTCCATAGATTCCAATACATTCTGACGGTTTTGATTTGTGATGGCAGGGATCAGTGGGTGGGATAGGATTGGTAAGTCGTCAATGGGGTCTTCAGCATTGTCTATGTACTCCATGAACTCAGATGTTTGAGAATCACTATTATAAAAAGTACCATCTCATGTACACACACACATACAAAAATATAAAGGCTGGCAGAGATATATAATTGGATACATAGAGCTGTATAGGTCTAGAATAGCTGACTAGACTGATTGATATATTGATAGGTAGAAATGGTTTAATAGAATCAAAGGAAATAAGAGCAGGAGGAGGCCATTCGGCCCTTCAAACCTGTTCCCGCCATTCCTTATGATCATGGCTGATCATCCAACTAAACAGCCTGATCCTGCCTTCCTCCTCCCTCCCCCCATACAAAAGGAAGATTTGCATTCATATAGCAATTTCCTTGATCACCACACTTCTCAGAGTGCTTTACAGCCAATTAGGTACTTTCTGAAGCATGGCCACTGTTGTAATGTAGAAAAAATGGTCAGCCAGTCTGTGCAAGGAAAGCTCCCAGAGACAGCAATACGTTGTGTACAAAGTGACATCTCAATTGAAGATTTTCATCTCGCATCCAATGGGGCGATTCACGAGATTTCCGATTTAAGGGGCATAGCCATGTGGGAATGGCCCAGATAATCTGGTGTTGTGACGTTGATTGAGGTATTAACATGGGCCAGGATGCCACCAGCATCGCAAACCCCCCCCCCCCCCCCCCCCCCCCCACCACCACCACCACCACCCCTGCTCTTCTTCTTCAAAATAACACCATGGGACCACTCCCAGCAGGAAAACAGAGTCTCTGTTTGACATCCCATCTAAAAGACGGTGCCTCCATCAGTGCAGCACTCCCATCGACACTGCACTGGAACACCGGTCACGAGCGAGTGCTACCAACTGCGCCATGACCGGCAATCAAATAGTCAGCAATGCATTAATAGCATTAAATAACGCCATGCACATCAGGCATGCATCCCCTCTCTGTCACAATTCAGGCATCCCCTGTCGTTTGATCCAAGTTTCTCAATGCTGCTTTTGTTAATCAACATTGAAAAGAACCCACTGAATTAGAGTGTGCAGACAGAGGAAACCTGGCATGACGGAACCATAATATCTGCAGGCTCAAACTGACCCAACTGCAGCAATTCACCATGAACAAAGTCACTCAGTGTTTCCTGAACGCCAAAGCGGGCATCTGCCCTGAACTGCTTGTTTGATATTGTGCGTGAAACAGTTGTTCATATAAAACAAAAGCCAAACAACGAGAGATTGATCTGTTAAACATATCCTGTCCACCCTTAGCGACTGCTCTCTTCAGATCAACCAACTTTGGAACCATTATCCATCTTTCCTGCGATATATATTTTGTTTTCATTCTTTTATGGGCAAGGCCAGCATTTACTGCCCTTCCCTAATTGCCGCTTGAATCGAGTAGCTTGCTAGCCCATTTCAGAGGGCTGAACTGTCAAGGACACACACACATACACACACTCCCGTACCAGCCTCCCCGGACAGGCGCCGGAATGTGGCGACTAGGGGCTTTTCACAGTAATTTCATTGAAGCCTACTCGTGACAATAAGTGATTTTCATTTCATTTTCATGTAAGGTGTTCATTACTGAACCAGATGTGTCTTTGCAGAACAATCACGGTCAGCAGGAGGCTTTTACTCCCAGTTCTTCTATTTTTAAGTTGAATTCAAATTTTGCCGTCTGCCGAGGTGGGATTCAAACCTTGTTCTCAGACGGGCCTCTGGACCATTAGCCTGGTGACTGCACCAATACGCCACCTCCTCTGCGGTGGCAAGTCTTGTCGAAATCCATCTCAAGCACGTCAAACACACTCGTCAACCATTGTTGTTTGTTGCAGCATTAAGTTATTGTTGTTTCACCAGACATGTTACACTGGCTATGACGTATAGTTTACTATAATCGCCAGCTTTGCCTCACCTCCATTTTGCAGTCTGTTTTCCTCCCAACAGGGTTATTTGCAGCACAGAGGGTGACCCCTGTAATAACCTGCATGGAACACACTGGGCTGGGTTGATTCTTTTCCCCTTGTAGCTGGAGCAGTATGAGTTCCCCTGCTAACTACAGGGCTATACTGTGTGTATATAAGGTCAGCCAGCTAGGAACTGACTGACAGAGAGAGGACCCGGTAAGGTACAACCGGGCCCTTTATAGCACTTATTATAAATAAATGTCTTCTATGTGTTACTTGTCTGACTCCCCTCGCTTTTATTAAAGCTCCTCCGCTCATCATGCCCCAAGGAGTGATCCAACCAGTCCCGTCCCCCTGTTCAATCCTCCATGAGCCCCATTGCTTTATTTCCTTCAAGCCCCCATCTACTTTCCATTTGAATTTGTCGTTTCTGCTCCCATCACCCTCCTGGGTGAGAAACGGGTTCCAGGTCATTTCCGCTCGCTGGGTTGAATTCGAGCCTGCAGCAAACATCTGAACGAGCATCCTACCGACGACCACGCCGCTGCCCTATCCCTGTAACCCCATAACCCCACCTAACCTGCACATCTTTGAACAGGAAGAGGCAATTCAACATGGTCAACCCACCTCACCCGCACATCTTTGGACTGGGAGGAAACCGGAGCACCCGGAGGAAACCCACGCAGACACGGGGAGGACGTGCGAACTCCACACAGTCACCCAAGACCAGAATCGAACCCGGGTCCCTGGTGCTATGAGGCAGCAGTGCTAACCATTGTGCCACCAGGCCGCCCCTTTTACCTTCTCTAGTCCTGCCATAATCTTATAGGGAGTCTGTGCTCCTTGGATTCAGAAGAATGAAAGGGGATATGATTGAAACATATAAGATTCTCAGGGGGTTAGACAGGGTAAATGCTGGGAGGATGTTTCCTCTCATGGGAGAGTGTTGGACCAGAGGAAACAGTTGCAGAAGAAGGGGTGCTCATTTAAGATGGATTTGGGGAAGAATTTCCTCTCTTGACGAGAGGTGAATCTTTGGAATTCTTTGTCCCAGGAAGCTGTGGTTGCCGAGCCCTTGAACATTTTCATGGCTGAGATCGGTAGGTTTTTAACCAGGAGGGGATTAAAGGTTACGGAGAGAAGGCAGGAAAGTGGACTCAGTTAGTGTTAGATCAGCTGTGAACTTATTAAACAGTGGAGCCGGCTCGAAAGACTGAATGGCCTAGTCCTGTTTCTATTTCTTTTGGGCTTATGGTTGAAAGATACTTTGGGAGGGGTGTGCAGAGAGTCAGCAGGAGGTGGGGTTGAGGCCACAAGCAGGTCTCCCAAGATCTTATCGAATGGTGGAGCAGGCCGGAAGGGCCGAGTGGCCTACTCTAATTTGTATGAGTGCTTGTAAATATTCAAATCTCTCCTCCACTCCTTTGGCTCAAGGAGGACAACCCCCGCCTTTCCAAACCAACCTTGTAGCTAATATTACCTATCAGATAATAGAATCCCTGCAGTGCAGAAGGAGGCCATTCAGCCCATCATGTCTGAAAGAGCACCCTACCTCGACCTATCCCCATAACCCCACCTAACTGCTGGCCACCAAAGGGACAATTTAGAATATTCAATCCAGCTAACCTGCACACCCTTGAAACTGTTTCTGGTAAATCTCCCTCCTGCACTATCCAGGACCCTCTCATCCTTCCTAAAGTGCGATGGCTGAAACTGGGCCTAGCCAGGCATTGATAAAAGGTTCAACGTAATGTCCATTTTAACATGTGATCCGTCACAGTTTCCATTTCATGTAATTGTTGGCTAGACCCGGCAGGCCTTGTGGCAGGATGGGTAGCAGCCCTGTCTCTGAGCCAGGAGCCCTGGGTTCAGGTCCCACACAGGAGACAATGGGCAAGATGGGCACGCTCCCAGAAACAGAAAATAATACAGTAAAACAAGGAATTAAAACATTGGTCCAAACTGGATTTGTAAACTTTAAAAGGGAACACCAGTAAAACGGAGAAATAATAAGAAAACTGGTGCATACTGTTTTTATTTCCTTCTCGGCTCCCAATACGGCCAGGCAAGTTGAATCTGCAACCTGCAAACGTTCCAACGGGTGTCAATAGTAAGAGTGGGAGAGGTTCCTGGTCAGCCATACGGTGAAAAATAAACTGGACCCTCTAACCATCACTATTTATAGTGGGCGACAGAGTGGGTTAGCACTGCTGCCTCACACCACCAGGGACCCAGGTTCGATTCCGGCTTGGGTCACTGTCTGTGGGGATTCTGCACATTCTCCCCCTGTGTGCGTGGGTTTCCTCCGGGTGCTCCGGTTTCCCCCCACAGTCGAAAGATGTAAAGGTTAGGTGGATTGGCCATGCTAAATTGCCCCTTAGTGTCCAAAGATGTGCAGGTTAGGTTGGGTTACTAGGTTGGGCCTAGGTAGGGTGCCATAGCGACGGGTTTTGGGTTTATGGAATGGACAGTCCCAGTCGCAGGAACTACATGAGGAGTTGTCAGTGAGCATCCAGCACCGGCAGGCCCAGGTGGAGGAGTCCAACCGTGTGCAGCAGCAGGAGGTGGTGCCGACCATGCGTGCTACCCAGGCCAACACCGCACAGGTGGCATCCATGGTGGAGGCATTGGGGGCGAGGGTTTTGACTATGCAGCAGCGTGTCCAAGGCCTGGGGCATTCTGTGCAGGCCACTGGCCAAGGCCCAGGGCAGGGTTACCGGTCACAGGCAACCATGTGCAAGAACCACCTGGAAATCGATGAAAACATCAGCCAGGGCGGTGATGTTGGGGGGGGGGGGGGGGGGGTTTGCACATTCTCCCTGCTCAGCTGGAGTCTCTGACAGCCTGCTCGATCTGGCACGTCCTCGAATGACAGGGCTGCCGGTACGCACAAGGCCTCATGCGGTGCCTCCTTGGCACCTCCTCCTCCTCGGTACAGCACGGAACAGGCCCTTCAGCCCTCCAAGCCTGTGCCAACCATGCTGCCCGTCTAAACTGAAATCTTCCATACTTCCTGGGACCGTATCCCTCTATTCCCATCCTCTTCATGTATTTGTCAAGATGCCCCTTAAATGTCACTATCGTCCCTGCTTCCACCACCTCCTCCGGCAGTGCGTTCCAGGCACCCACTATGCTCTGTGTAAAAAACTTCCCTCGTACATCTCCTCTAAACCTTGCCCCTAGCATGTTCAACCTATGCCCCAAGTAATTGACCCCTCTACCCTGGAGAAAAGCCTCTGACTATCCACTCTGTCTATGCCCCTCATAGTTTAGTAGACCTGTATCAGGTCACCCCTCAACCTCCTTCGTTCCAGTGAGAACAAACCGAGTTTATTCAACCGTTCCTCATAGCTAATGCCCACCGTACCAGGCAACATCCTGGTAAATCTCTTCTGCACCCTCTCCAAAGCCTCCACATCCTTCTGGTAGTGTGGCGACCAGAATTGAACACTATACTCCAAGTGTGGCCTAACTAAGGTTCTATACAGCTGCAACATGACTTGCCAATTTTTATGCTCAATGCCCCGGCCAATGAAGGCAAGCATGCCGTATGGCTTCTTGACTACCTTCTCCACCTGTGTTGCCCCTCATCAGCCACGACGCCAGTTTCACAATTTTTAAAAGCACAACTGAACCGCGCCATCAGGAACTCGGCCCATCGGAGGCAGAGAATCGCGGAAGCCCCGCAGAATACTGGGTCGGGCCCACTAATGATATGCAAACGGGTGTTTACTGTACGTACGTTCCAGAATGCATTGCCACCGCTGTTGAGGTAATGAAGAATCGCGATTTACCGTCAAGTCGGAGTCCGCCGTGATTTTGGCGTCGGAACCCATTCTCTGCCCAATCACGTTTCCCAATTTCGACATCAGCTAACAGAGAATCCCACCCACTGTATCCCAAAATGAAGTTAATTGTCTTTCCACTTGGCACAGAAATGGTCGCCCCAGTGGCTGTCATGCAACAACCGCCCACAGCACCAACACTGCCAACCAGGGTGAGTATCTCCACACACACGTTCTGTGAAATGTGACATTGAAACTAGGGAGGGTAAAGAATAATCTTCCTCAGCCCAAGGGACAAGACCTCAGTGGGGAAATGCCTGCTCCGGTGGTGGTAGGCGGCGGTGATTGGAGTCCAGGGGGACATCACACATCCAGCAAGGTGAAGTGGCTTCTCGCCACTGGCAATTGTGTGCTGTGCAAAACCATCAGGAGAAGTCATTTTGAGACATGTTACCAGTTCATAAATCAGACAGAACAGCTCTCCCTAAGCAGTGACCCACTGACAGTGCAGCACTCCCTCAGTACTGACCCCCTGATAGTGCAGCACTCCCTCAGTACTGAACCTCTGGTAGTGCAGCCCTCCCTCAGTACTGACCCTCTGACAGTGCAGCACTCCCTCAGTACTGAACCTCTGGTAGTGCAGCACTCCCTCAGTACTGACCCTCTGACAGTGCAGCATTCCCTCAGTGCTGACCCTCTGACAGTGCAGCATTCCCGCAGTACTGACCCTCTGATAGTGCAGCACTCCCTCAGAACTGACCCTCTGACAGTGCAGCGCTCCCTCAGTACTGACCTTCTGACAGTGCAGTACTCCCTCAGTACTGACCCTCTGACAGTGCAGCACTCCCTCAGTACTGACCCTCTGACAGTGCAGCACTCCCTCAGTACTGACGCTCTGACAGTTCAGCACTCCCTCAGTACTGACCCTCTGACAGTGCAGCACTCCCTCAGCACTGACTCTCTGACAGTGCAGCACTCCCTCAGCACTGCCCCAGTGACAGTGCAGCACACCCATAGTACTGACCCTCTGACAGTGCAGTCCTCGCTCAGTACTGCCCCTGTGACAGTGAAGCGCTCCCTCAGTACTGACTCTGTGACAGTGTCGCACTCCCTCAGTGCTGACCCTCTGAAATGCAGCAATCCCTCAGTACTGAATCTGTGACAGTGCAGCACTCCCTCAGTACTGACTCTGTGACAGTGAAGCACTCCATCAGTACTGGCCCTCTGACAGTGCTGCACTCCCTCAGTACTGACCCTCTGACAGTGCAGCGCTCCCTCAGTCCTGATTCTGTGACAGGGCAGCACTCCCTCAGTACTGACCTCCTGACAGTGCAGTACTCCCTCAGTACTGACCCTCTGACAGTGCAGCACTCCCTCAGTACTGACCCTCTGACAGTGCAGCACTCCCTCAGTACTGACGCTCTGACAGTTGAACACTCCCTCAGGACTGACCCTCTGACAGTGTAGCGCTCCCTCAGTACTGACTCTGTGACAGTGCTGCACTCCCTCAGTACTGACTCTGTGACAGTGCAGCACTCCCTCAGCACTGACTCTGTGACAGTGCAGCACTCTCTCAGTACTGACCCTCTGACAGTGCAGCACTCCCTCAGTACTGACCCTCTGAGAGTGCAGCACTCCCTCAGTACTGACCCTCTGACAGTGCAGCACTCCCTCAGCACTGACCCTCTGACAGTGCAGTGCTCCCTCAGCACTGACTCTGTGACAGTGCAGCTCTCCCTCAGTACTGACCCTCTGACAGTGCAGCACTCCTTTAGTACTGACCCTGTGACAGTGCAGCTCTCCCTCAGTACTGACCCTCTGACAGTGCAGCACTCCCTCAGTACTGACTCTGTGACAGTGCAGCACTCCCTCAGCACTGACTCTGTGACAGTGCAGCACCCCCTCAGTACTGACTCTCTGACAGTGCAGCACCCCCTCAGTACTGACTCTCTGACAGTGCAGCACTCGCTCAGTACTGACCCTCAGACAGTGCAGCACTCCCTCAGCACTGACTCTGTGACAGTGCAGTGCTCCCTCAGTACTGACCCTCTGACAGTGCAGTGCTCCCTCAGTACTGACCCTCTGACAGTGCAGTGCTCCCTCAGCACTGACTCTGTGACAGTGCAGCGCTCCCTCAGTACTGACCCTCTGACAGTGCAGCACTCCCTCAGTACTGACCCTCTAACAGTGCAGTGCTCCCTCAGCACTGACTCTGTGACAGTGCAGCATTCCCTCAGTACTGACCCTCTGACAGTGCAGCACTCCCTCAGTACTGACTCTGTGACAGTGCAGTGCTCCCTCAGCACTGACTCTGTGACAGTGCAGTGCTCCCTCAGTACTGACTCTCTGACAGTGCAGTGCTCCCTCAGCACTGACTCTGTGACAGTGCAGTGGCATGGGCAGTGTTGGCTCTCATTTGCGCTTGTGCCTGTGGGTCTGTAGTGACATGTAGGCCAGACCACGTAACGATGGCCGATTACCTTCCGATATTCGTCCCCTAAAGAGACTTGTGTACTAGCGGGGCTTTTGCAACTATAATCAAGGGTATCAGAGTCAACTTTAGACTTTTAGTTCCAGGTATTGGGTTGTATTTGGATTTGACCCCCTGCGCGGTGGGAATTGGAACCAGGTGGCTCTGGGTCTCTGATTAGCAGCCCGATAACATGCCACTGCGCCATTGCCTCCTCCACCGGAAGTTACATGCAGAAGAATTCGCAGTTGAATTCTTCCCAAATTGATTTCTCCATGAGCTCAGACATAAGCTCCACATGCACAGTGGGAAATCTGTGTAGGGGTAGGAAACTAGCTGGTCAGCATTGCTGAAGGTGGCAGGGCAGCATGGGCGATATTTCTCCCTCTGCCCATTGTCATACCCACTGCCTCCTTGACCCTGAGCAGGGGCACAGCTGGATTCCCGCTGCATGCCAAGTTCACATCAGCCCTCGACTGAAGCTGTGATTTTATATGTCTACAATATATATTTTATGATCATCTCCCCGCGTGGACTGAACTTTGAACCCAGGTTGCGTCTGACCTGGGGGAGATTGGCACTGACTGAAAAATCGGCTTTGAGAACGAGGAGTTGGGCAAATGAGCTCCGTTCATTTGAGGAATGTGTTTTTTAGCGCCAGAATCACAGGTTATCACAGCGCAAGAGGAGGCCATTCGGCCCGTCATATCTAAGCCTGCCCTCTGGCTGAGCACTTCATTTAGTGCCTTTTCCCCGTAACCACTCACGCTCTTTCTTTTCAGTCCAGTTCCCTCTCGAATGTCGCGATTGGACCTGCCTCCTCCACACTCTGAGGTAATGGCCGCCAGTCCACCCTACCCCTCACAGTGTGAAAGTTTTCCTCCTCGTGTTCCCATTAGATCCTCTTACCAATCGCCTCAATCTGTGCCCTCTCGTTCCCGATCCTCCCACCAACGGGAACGCCTTCTCCCCGTCTACTGTGTCCAGACCCCTCACGATTTTGAACATCTCTATCAAATCTCCTCACCCTCACACAGATAGTACAGAGGGGGAGGCAGTGGGGAGCGGTCAGGGCGCCTCATTAATTCCCCTCTAATCCGCATCCAACTGCACTCACACAGAATCTGATAGTGCTGATGGAGGCCATTTGGCCCATTGGTTTGGTGCTCATCTCTTTGAAAGAACAACCCATTCAGCTCTCCCTTCCATTCCCCTCCCACCTCCACCTCTCCCCCCCCCCCCCTCCCCTCCACAAGATTAAATCCATCCTGAGTGTTGATGATGGCAGGTCACCTGCCAGACAGGGCATGGGAAGGCAGATTCAGCAGCAAGTTTTGAGCGGGCAAGCAGATAGCTACTTCAGGAGGAGAGTTCAGCAGGGCGATGGGGGGAAGAAGGGAAGTGAGGATGAGGATAGCTCTGTTAACATGCTAGCATTGGGAAATATGGGCCAAATGGCCATCTTCTGTGTCCAATCCCTCAACGATTCTCAGATCGATCCGATTGCACTGCTATTCAGATAGACCCACAACCTCTACCATCTAGAAGGACAACTGATACCTGGGAACCCCACCACCTGGAAGGTCCCCTCCAAGTCATTCAACACCCTGACTTGGAAATATATTGGTCGTTCCTTCACTGTCGCTGGGTGAAAATCCTGGAACTCCCTCCCTAACAGCACAATGGGTGTAACTACCTGTCACGGACTGTGGCAGTTCAGGAAGGCAGCTCACCACCACCTTCTCAAGGGGCAACTGGGGATGGGCAACACTGCTGGTGTAGCCAGTGAAGCTGACACCTCTTGAATGAGTAAAAATAGTAGCCTTCCCTTCCCACAGCATTCCCACAGGGCAGAAGAAGGCCATTCAGCCCATCACATCTGCATGGACCCTCTGAAAGAGTACCCTCCTCAGGCTCACACCCCATCCGAACACCACAACACCACTCATCTATCATTTTTTTAAAATAAATTTAGGGTACCCAATTATTTTTTATCCAATTAAGGGGTGTGGTAGTCACCACTGTTGTATTATACTGTATATATTGATTTTACGGTAAGGCCCCTCCCTGTATTACAGGTACGGGGTAGATCCCGTCCTGCTGGCTCTGCCCAGTAGGTGGAGTATAAATATGTGTGCTCCCCATAGAGCAGCCATTTCGTCAGCTGCTGTAGGAGACCACACATCTCAGTGTAATAAAGCCTCAATTACGTTCTACTCTCTTCTCGTCGTAATTGATAGTGCATCAATTTATTACACAGAGATTTTTCAGAGATGGACCTCCGCATCAAACCGGATCACCTGCGGCTGCATCGTCAAGCAGACAATGCCAAAAAGGACTTTGCACATTGGTTAGCCTGTTTTGAAGCGTACATCGGGTCTGCACCAGACCCAATCTCAGAAGCACAGAAGCTCCAGATTCTGTACATGCGGCTGAGCTCCAAAGTCTTTCCACTCGTCCAGGACGCGCCGACCTACGCAGAGCCATGGCGTTACTGAAGGAGAATTACACTCAGCAGACCAACAAGATCTACGCCAGATACCTCCTCTCCACGCGGCGCCAACATCCGGTGAATCTGTGGAAGATTTCTGGAGTGCCCTGCTCGCCCTGGTGAGAGACTGTGATTGCCAGGCCGTTTCGGCCACTGAACATTCAAACCTGTTAATGAGAGACGCGTTCGCTATGGGCAAAGAGTCTGACTACATCTGCCAGCGCCTCACCCCCCTGTGCATCATGGATCCCGCCAGTGGCCACCCCATCATGGACCCCATCAGCGACCGCCCCCCAGCCAACCCCAGGCCTGTGCCGCGCAGCAGCCAACCAACTCCGGGGGACCCAAGTGCTACTTCTGCAGACAGACAAAACACCCCCGGCAGCGCTGCCCGGCGAGGAGCGCGCTCTTCAAGTCCTGTGGCAAGAAGGGACATTTTGCTGCAGTGTGCCAGGCCTGCTCAATCGCCGCTATTGTCCTGGCTCCACCCACGACACGTGCGGCCCGTGGGCACCGCCATCTGCTTGCCTCAGAACCAATGGGCGCCGCCACCTTGCCTGCCCCGGGATATGTGCGGCCCGAGGGTGCCGTCATCTTGCCTGCCCCAGGGTACGTGCGGCCTGTAGGCACCGCCATCTTGTCCGCCTCAGGAGCCCTGCCCGTCGGGCACTTCATCGGGCCGCTCATCGCCTGCAACCGCCGACGACCAGCCGCGACTCGCCTCGGTCACGATCGACCAGTTTCGACCGTACAACCTCGCGACCAATTCGTCAAAGGTGAAGGTCGACGGGCATGAGATATCCTGCCTTCTGGACTCCGGGAGCACTGAGAGCTTCATCCACCCCGATACGGTAAGGCGCTGCTCCCTTGCGGTATACCCCGCTAACCAAAGAATCTCCCTGGCCTCCGGATCCCACTCCGTGGCGATCCGGGGGTACTGCACCACCACCCTCACCATCCAGGGCGTAGAGTCCAGCGGCTTCTGGCTCTACAACCTCCCCAACCTCTGCGCTGCATTGCTACTCGGCCTGGACTTCCAGTGCAACCTCCAGAGCCTAACCCTGAAATTTGACGGGCTCCTACCACCCCTTACTGTTTGCGGCTTCACATCCCTTAAGGTCGACCCGCCTTCCCTGTTTGCAAACCTCACCCCGGATTGCAAACCCGTCGCCACCAGGAGCAGATGGTACAGCGCCCAGGACAGGACCTTCATCAGCTCTGAGGTCCAGCGGCTGCTTCGGGAGGGTATTATCGAGGCCAGCAGCCCCTGGAGAGCCCAAGTGGTAGTGGTGAAAACCAGGGAGAAAAACAGGATGGTCGTTGACTACAGTCAGACCATCAATCAGTACACGCACCTTCACGCGTACCCCCTCCCTTGCATATCTGATATGGTCAAGCAGATTGCACAGTACCGGGTCTTCTCGACAGTGGACCTGAAATCTGCCTACCACCAGCTCCCCATCCATAAGGCGGACCGCCCATACACTGCGTTCGAAGCAGACGACTGCCTTTACCACTTCCTTAGGGTTCCCTTCGGTGTCACCAACGGGGTTTCGGTCTTCCAACGGGAGATGGACTGAATGGTTGACCGGTACGGGCTGCGGGCCACTTTCCTATACCTGAACAATGTCACCATCTGCGGCCACGACCAGCAGGACCACAACGCTAACCTTTCCAAATTCCTCCACATCGCCACACTCCTCAACCTAACTTACAACAAGGAGAAGTGTGTGTTCAGCACGAACCGCGAGCCATCCTCGGCTATGTGGTCCAGAACGGAGTTCTGGGGCCCGACCCCGATCGCATACGCCCCCTCATGGAACTCCCCCTCCCCCACTGCTCCAAGGCCCTCAAACGATGCCAGGGTTATTTTCTTATTACGCCCAGTGGGTCCCAAACTATGCAGACAAGGCCCTCCCACTCATTCAATCCACCGTTTTCCCACTGACGGCCGAGGCTCACCAGGCCTTCAACCGTATCAAGGCCGACATCGCCAAGGCCGCGATGCACGCGGTCGACGAGACACTCCCCTTCCAAGTCGAGAGCGATGCAACAGACGTCGCTCTGGTCGCCACCCTCAACCAGGCAGGCAGGCCCGTGGCATTCTTTTCCACATCCAAAATTCGGCACACCTCCGTCGAAAGGAGGCCCAAGCGATCGTTGAAGCTGTGCGACATTGGAGGCATTACCTGGCCGGCAGTAGATTCACTCTCCTCATTGACCAATGGTCGGTTGCCTTCATGTTTAACAACACACAGCGGGGCAAAATCAAAAATGATAAAACCTTGAGGTGGAGGATCGAGCTCTCCACCTACAACTAGGAGATTTTGTATCGCCCCGGTAAGCTCAATGAGCCCCCCCGATGCCCTATCCCGAGGTACATGTGCCAATGCACAAGTGGACCGACTTCGGACCCTGCAGGATGATCTCTGTCACCCAGGAGTCACCCGCTTTTACCACTTCATTAAGGCCCGCAATCTGCCCTACTCAGGGCTATCACCAGAGACTGTTGGGTCTGCGCGGAGTGCAAACCGCACTTCTACCGGCCAGATCATGCGCGCCTGGTGAAAGCCTCCCGTCACCAAAGCCCTCAACACCATCTTTGCTCTGTTAGGTTTCCCCGCCTACGTCCACAGCGACCGGGGATCCTCATTTATGAGTGATGAGCTGCACCAGTACCTGCTCAACAGGGACATTGCCTCGAGCAGGATGACCAGCTACAACCGCAGGGGAAACGGGCAGGTGGAGCGGGAAAATGGGACGGTCTGGAGGGCCGACCAGCTGGCCCTACAGTCCATAAATCT